>NC_057799.1:404280815-404580815 GCF_018294505.1 Triticum aestivum | reverse complement strand
CATCAGTGAGGGTGAGAACATAACGATAGCCACCGCGAGCCTCAACGCTCATTGGACCGCACACATCAGTATGTATGATTTCCAATAAGTTGGTTGCTCGCTCCATTGTTCCGGAGAACGGAGTCTTGGTCATTTTGCCCATGAGGCATGGTTCGCACGTGTCAAATGATTCATAATCAAGAGACTCCAAAAGTCCATCTGCATGGAGTTTCTTCATGCGTTTGACACCAATGTGACCAAGGCGGCAGTGCCACAAGTATGTGGGACTATCATTATCAACCTTACATTTCTTGGCATTCACACTATGAATATGTGTAACATCACGTTCGAGATTCATTAAGAATAAACCATTGACCAGCGGGGCATGACCATAAAACATATCTCTCATATAAATAGAACAACCATTATTCTCGGATTTAAATGAGTAGCCATCTCGCATTAAACGAGATCCAGATACAATGTTCATGCTCAAAGCTGGCACTAAATAACAATTATTGAGGTTTAAAACTAATCCCGTAGGTAAATGTAGAGGTAGCGTGCCGACGGCGATCACATCGACCTTGGAACCATTCCCGACGCGCATCGTCACCTCGTCCTTTGCCAGTCTCCGCTTATTCCGCAGCTCCTGCTTTGAGTTACAAATATGAGCAACCGCACCGGTATCAAATACCCAGGAGCTACTACGAGCGCTGGTTAGGTACACATCAATAACATGTATATCACATATACCTTTGGTATTGCCGGCCTTCTTATCCGCTAAGTACTTGGGGCAGTTCCGCTTCCAGTGACCGTTTCCCTTGCAATAAAAGCACTCAGTCTCAGGCTTGGGTCCATTCTTTGTCTTCTTCCCGGCAGCTTGCTTACCGGGCGCGGCAACTCCCTTGCCGTCTTTCTTGAAGTTCTTCTTACCCTTGCCTTTCTTGAACTTAGTGGTTTTATTCACCATCAACACTTGATGTTCCTTTTTGATCTCCACCTCCGCTGATTTCAGCATTGAATATACCTCAGGAATGGTCTTTTCCATCCCCTGCATATTGAAGTTCATCACAAAGCTCTTGTAGCTAGGTGGGAGCGACTGAAGGATTCTGTCAACGACCGCGTCATCCGGGAGATTAACTCCCAGCTGAGACAAGCGGTTGTGCAACCCAGACATTTTGAGTATGTGTTCGCTGACGGAACTATTCTCCTCCATCTTACAACTGTAGAACTTGTCGGAGACTTCATATCTCTCGACCCGGGCATGAGCTTGGAAAACCATTTTCAGCTCTTGGAACATCTCATATGCTCCGTGCTGCTCGAAACGCTTTTGGAGCCCCGGTTCTAAGCTGTAAAGCATGCCGCACTGAACCAGGGAGTAATCATCAACACGTGTTTGCCAGGCGTTCATAACGTCTTGGTTTGCTGGGACGGGTGCTTCACCTAGCGGTGCTTCAAGGACATATGCTTTCTTGGCAGCTATGAGGATGATCCTCAAGTTCCGGACCCAGTCCGTATAGTTGCTACCATCGTCTTTCAGCTTGGTTTTCTCTAGGAACGCGTTGAAGTTGAGGTTGACATTAGCGTGGGCCATTTGATCTACAAGACATATTGTAAAGATTTTAGACTAAGTTCATGATAATTAAGTTCATCTAATCAAATTATTAATGAACTCCCACTCAGACAGACATCCCTCTAGTCATCTAAGTGATACATGATCCGAGTCAACTAGGCCGTGTCCGATCATCACGTGAGACGGACTAGTCATCATCGGTGAACATCTTCATGTTGATCGTATCTGCTATACGACTCATGCTCGACCTTTCGGTCTCTTGTGTTCCGAGGCCATGTCTGTACATGCTAGGCTCGTCAAGTCAACCTAAGTGTATTGCGTGTGTAAATCTGGCTTACACCCGTTGTATGCGAACGTTAGAACCTATCACACCCGATCATCACGTGGTGCTTCGGAACAACGAACCTTCGCAACGGTGCACAGTTAGGGGGAACACTTTCTTGAAATTTTAGCGAGGGATCATCTTATTTATGCTACCGTCGTTCTAAGCAAATAAGATATAAAACATGATAAACATCACATGCAATCAAATAGTGACATGATATGGCCAATATCATTTTGCTCCTTTTGATCTCCATCTTCGAGGCGCCATGTTCATCATCGTCACCGACATGACACCATGATCTCCATCATCGTGTCTTCATGAAGTTGTCTCGCCAACTATTACTTCTACTACTATGGCTAACGGTTAGCAATAAAGTAAAGTAATTACATGACGTTTCCAGTTGACACGCAGGTCATAAATAAATTAAGACAACTCCTATGGCTCCTGCCGGTTGTCATACTCATCGACATGCAAGTCGTGATTCCTATTACAAGAACATGATCAATCTCATACATCACATATATCATTCATCACATCCTTCTGGCCATATCACATCACATGACACTTGCTGCAAAAACAAGTTAGACGTCCTCTAATTGTTGTTGCAAACTTTTACGTGGCTGCTATAGGTTTCTAGCAAGAACGTTTCTTACCTACGCCAAAACCACAACGTGATATGCCAATTTCTATTTACCCTTCATAAGGACCCTTTTCATCGAATCCGATCCGACTAAAGTGGGAGAGACAGACACCCGCTAGCCACCTTATGCAACTAGTGCATGTCAGTCGGTGGAACCTGTCTCACGTAAGCGTACGTGTAAGGTCGGTCCGGGCCGCTTCATCCCACGATGCCGCCGAATCAAGATAAGACTAGTAACGGCAAGTAAATTGACAAAATCGACGCCCACAACAACTTGTGTTCTACTCGTGCATAGAAACTACGCATAGACCTAGCTCATGATGCCACTGTTGGGGATCGTAGCAGAAATTTAAAATTTTCTACGCATCACCAAGATCAATCTATGGAGTTTACTAGCAACGAGAGGGGAGGAGTGCATCTACATACCCTTGTAGATCGCGAGCGGAAGCGTTCAAGAGAACGGGGTTGATGGAGTCGTACTCGTCGTGATCCAAATCACCGATGATCCAAGCGCCGAACGGACGGCACCTCCGCGTTCAACACACGTACGGAGCGGTGACGTCTCCCACGCCTTGATCCAGCAAGGAGGAGGGAGAGGTTGAGGAAGAAGGCTCCAACAGCAGCACGACGGCGTGGTGGTGGTGGAGTGACAGTTCTCCGGCAGGGCTTCGCCAAGCACACGCGGAGGAGGAGAGGTGTTGGGGAGGGGAGGGGCTGCGCCTTGGATGTGGTGCTGCAGCCCTCCCCTCACCCCTCTATTTATAGGGAGAAGGGGTAAGGGGGCCGGCCCCTCTAGATGAGATCTAGAGGGGGCGGCCAAGGGGGAGGGAGCTTGCCCCCCAAGCAAGGGGGCGCCCCCCTTTAGGGTTCCCCCAAACCCTAGGCGCATGGGCCCTGGGGGGGTTGGCGCCCAGCCCACTTAGGTCTGGTTCCCTTCCACCTACAGCCCATAAGGCCCTCCGGGGCAGGTGGACCCTCCCGGTGGACCCTCGGAACCCCTCCGGTGGTCCCGGTACAATACCGGCATACCCCCGAACACTTCCGGTGACCGTATGGTGACTTCCCATATATAAATCTTTACCTCCGGACCATTCCGGAACTCCTCGTGACGTCCGGTATCTCATCCGGGACTCCGAACAACATTCAGTAATCACATACAAACCTTCCTTATAACCCTAGCGTCATCGAACCTTAAGTGTGTAGACCCTACGGGTTCGGGAATCATGCAGACATGACCGAGACACCTCTCTAGACAATAACCAACAGCGGGATCTGGATACCCATGTTGGCTCCCACATGTTCGACGATGATCTCATCGGATGAACCACGATGTCGAGGATTCAAGCAATCCCGTATACAATTCCCTTTGTCAATCGGTACTTTACTTGCCCGAGATTCGATCGTCGGTATCCCAATACCTCGTTCAATCTCGTTACCGGCAAGTCACTTTACTCGTTCCGTAATGCATGATCCCGTGACTAACTACTTAGTCACATTGAGCTCATTATGATGATGCAATACCGAGTGGGCCCAGAGATACCTCTCCATCATACGGAGTGACAAATCCCAGTCTCGATCCGAGCCAACCCAACAGACACTTCGGAGATACCTGTAGTGCACCTTTATAGCCACCCAGTTACGTTGTGACATTTGGTACACCCAAAGCATTCCTACGGTATCCGGGAGTTGCACGATCTCATGGTCTAAGGAAATGATACTTGACATTAGAAACGCTTTAGCAAACGAACTACACGATCTAGTGCTATGCTTAAGATTGGGTCTTGTCCATCACATCATTCTCCTAATGATGTGATCTCGTTATCAATGACATCCAATGTCCATGGTCAGGAAACCGTAACCATCTATTGATCAACGAGCTAGTTAACTAGAGGCTCACTAGGGACATGTTATGGTCTATGTATTCACACATGTATTATGATTTCCGGATAACACAATTAAAGCATGAACAATAGACAATTATCATGAACAAGGAAATATAATAATAACCATTTTATTATTGCCTCTAGGGCATATTTCCAACTGGGCCAGTTTTAGTCCTTGGACATTGCCTTATAATCACGTCCGAAGAGGGCTACTGGAGGGAGCAGATATTTGATACGACCATTTTTGCATCATGTTTTTCTACTGTTATTTATAGTGTTTTTAATCAATATAACACTTTGTGGAGCAATTCTAATGCCTTTTCTCTCTTAATATGCAAGATTTACATGAGGGAGATTGCCGGCTGTGACGCCCCGACTTAATCATGCACGCAAATGCGCATGATCAAGATCAGAGACTCACGGGAAGATATCACAACACAACTCTAAACACAAATTAAAGTCATATAAGCTTTATATTACAAGCTGGGTGCCTCGAGGACTCGAATACAAATGATTCAGCGGAAGCAACAATATCTAAGTATA
This sequence comes from Triticum aestivum, assembly GCF_018294505.1. NCBI lineage: Eukaryota > Viridiplantae > Streptophyta > Magnoliopsida > Poales > Poaceae > Triticum > Triticum aestivum. The sequence goes on along the minus strand of NC_057799.1, from coordinate 404,575,875 downwards.
GACAAGAAGCAAACAAGTTTGCCTTAAGAAGGCTAGCAAAACATCAACATCGATCAAAAAAGCAAGGCCTCCTGCCTGGGAGCCTCCTATCTACTCCTGGTCATCGACGGCCTCCACATAGTAGTAGGCTCCGTCAGGGTAATAGTAGTCGTTGGCGGTGTCGGCTGGCTCCTGGGATCCATCATCTGATCGCAAAAATTGGGTACAGGGGGAAAAGAGGTAGTAAAGAAACTGTGAGTACTCATCCAAAGTACTCGCAAGACTTAATTGAGATCTATACTAAGTATGCATCAATATCAAAGGATTGGGGCTATATCTTTGGACTGACTGCAGAAATGCTAGAATAGAGGGAAAGCCTAGCCTATCAAAGACTAGCATCTTGAAGCATCTTATAGCATTAGAAGAGCGCAGATTAGCATATTATAAGTAGCAAGTATATTGTAGTAACACCCAGAGATCCTTCCTCGACTCCCTGAGAGAAAGCAATCTCGGAGCCATCATATCCACTTCATGTCTCCAGTATCCAGTTCTAGTATAGATCGGTATACAACTCCGAGCGTATGTTACCGTGGACACGGCTATTCTAATAGATTAACTTCCCTGCGGGGGTGCACAAACTTACTCAACACGCTCGATTAACTCTGGCCGAACACACTTTCCTGGGTCATGCCTGGCCTCGGCTGATCGACACACTGTAGCCCTACCTAGGCTCAACAGAGTGTCCAACACGCTGGTCTACATCCTAAATGCGAAGGGGGTCATGGGCCAATCATCCTTTGCAATCCTGCGCTTTGGGAGGACGGCCGGGATCAGTCCTGGCTACCTCTTTATACAAAGCATATGCTTACACGGACCACCCGGGCGCATGTCGCTCCATTGCTGACGTCTGAAAGCTTTCGGAAGAAACGTACGACGCAGAGTACCCATACTTATTCCTGCGTGGTGGTTAGTGCGACAAGGCCAAAGGCCTACTTGGATCACATATCCAAACCGTTAGTGTCTTGGGAGCGCGCGGAGACGATTAATGATCCATGATATGTGGTCCCATTGCCCCGTCTCACGGACTTAAGGCAAGGGCTAAGAATGTCCGGCCATGCCGCATAATTATCTCGCAGGTACCCTCATGGTCAACCCGACTGCAGTAACTCTCGCGGCACCCCTCGGGGCCGACCGAAATCAATATGGTTCTGAAGTAAAGTCAAAGTAACCATGTGTCCATAACATCAAGGGGGGAACCCGAGGAATCACCCTCGATGGATTCCTACTCGATGTGACTGTCAAGGTGAACTTGGAGGAATCACCCTCGAGGTTCACACTCGAGGTGTTGTACTCCAGAGTCGTTATCGGGAGTGGTGAAGGAGGAACCACCCTCCGTAAACCACGACCGATTAGCTACACTACAGAGATATGATACGTCTCCAACGTATCTACAATTTATGAACTATTCATGCCATGTTTACAACAATTTTATATGGTTTTGGTATGATTTGGATGGAACTAACCCGGACTAACGTTGTTTTCAGCAGAACTACCGTGGTGTTGTTTTTTGTGTAGAAATAAAAGTTCTCCAAATGCAACGAAACTTTTTGATGATTTTTGGAACAAAAGAGGCACTAGAAGCTTCGTGGGAGGACCAGAAGGTGAAGGAGGTGAGCACAAGACACCTGGGCGTGCCAGGAGGCCTAGGCGCGCCCAGGTGGGTTGTGCCCACCTTGAGGCCCATCTTCACGTGATTCCAACGCTGAAAAATCCTATAAATAGAGAAACCATCAGAAATAATCCTAGATCAGAAGTTCCGCCGCCGCAAGCCTCTGTAGCCACAAAAAACCAATCTAGACCCCGTTCCAGCACCCTGCCGGAGGGGGAGATCATCACCGGAGGCCATCTTCATCATCCCTATGGTCTCCATGATGAGGAGGGAGTAGTCCACCCTTAGGGCTGAGGGTTTGTATCAGTAGCTATGTGTTTAATCTCTCTCTCTCTCTCTCTCGTGTTCTTGATGGCACGATCTTGATGTATCACGGGCTCTGTTAATATAGTTGGATCATATGGTGTTTCTCCCTCTCTATATTGTTGTGATGAATTGAGTTTTCCCTTTGAAATTTCATTTTATCGGATTGAATATTTTCATGGATTTGAGAGCACTTGATATATGTCTTGCATATGAATACCCATGGTGACAATGGGGTATTATATTGATTCACTTGATATGTGTTTTGGCACTCAACTCGCGGATTCCCGAGGTGACATCGGAGTAATCTATGCATAGGGTTTGATGCACGTTCTCATCTTTGTTTCTCCGGTAGAATCTTGGGGCACTCTTTGAGGTTCTTTGTGTTTGATTGAGTATTATGAATCTGAAATTGTTTGATGCATATCGTATAATTAACTCACGGATACTCGCGGTGACAATGGAGTATCTAGGTGACATTAGAGTTTGTTGATGTGTATTATATGGTGTTATTTCAGTACGAACTCTTGGCTAGATCGATCGGAAAGAATAGCTTGGTGTTATTTTAGTACGAACTCTAGGATAGATTGATCAGAAAGAATAGCTTTGAGGTGGTTTCGTACCCTACAAACAATTTCTTCTTATGTTCTCCGCTAGATAGGAACTTGAGTGATTCTTCATCGCATGTTGAAGGATGGTTATATGATTCAATGAGATTGCACTAGCGAAAGTACGAACCCTAGGCCTCATTTTCCAGCATTGCAATACCGTTTGTGCTCAATTTTGTTACTTGCTACCTTACTGTTTTTTTATTGTTCCTATTACAAAAATCAATATCTACTATAATTACTACACTTGTATCACCATTTCTTTGCCGAACTAGTGCACATATACAATTTACCATTGTATTTGGTGTGTTGGGGACACAAGAGACTTTTTATCATTTGGTTGCAGGGTTGTTTGAGCGAGACCATCTTCATCCTACGCCTCCCACGGATTGATAAACCTTAGGTCATCCACTTGAGGGAAAATTGCTACTGTCCTACAAAACTCTGCGCTTGGAGGCCCAACACGAGTCTACAAGAACAAGATGTGTAGTAGACATCAAGATATCATCAGAAGTGCGTTACGAGATATCACCTCGGCACTCGATATAGCTCTGTAGAGTCGTACAAGTAAAGGGGTGTCGGTGATGTGAGGGTCTCTGCTCTCGATCACGTTGATCGAAGCATCTGTTAATAAAGCGGGGGCAACATGGACAAGGTGAGGGTCACTGGTGGATCACTAACCAACCTATACCAAGCATATAGGATAAACAAGTAGGTAACAATAGAAGGTTACAAAATCAAGCTATGCATTAGAATATGAGCAATCAAATACAGTAGCAATTCTAATGCAAGCATGAGAGAGAAAGAAATAGGCGATATCGGAATTATCAAGGGGGTTTGCTTGCTTGGAAGCTCTGGTGAGAGTGGTTGGACGTCAGGGGCGTAGTCATACAAGGCAGCAGAAGTCAGTCTTGGTGTCTACCGGAGAGAAGAGGAGGAAGAAACTAAATATAATGCAAACAAATGCATCATGATGCATGACATGGCAATATGCAGTGCTCAGGGTAACCTAACGCAGTGCTACACGATACAGACGAAGCGGAATGTTTTCCCGGTGTTGGTCAATTTCTGGACAGATGAATTGGAGGGGAAGAATTCATGTTCATCATGTTAGAGGCATGTGACAGATGAACGGATTGCATATTCGGATTTGTTACATTTTTCTGAGCAATATTCATATATAAATTATTTTCATCTCAATTATAACTTAATTTATACGATTTTTGAAAGATTTAAACATTTTCTGAAATTTTTAGATTTATCTAAATTTCGAAAATAAATGGAAAATTGCTAGGTGCACTCGGTGCAGTGCACCCACCTATGCACTCAGAGGCTGATAGTGGGCCCGGCCAGCTGAGTCAGCAGGTCAGCAGTTGACCCATTGACCAGTCAACCGGGATCCGCTGGTCAGTGACTAGGCTCTGCCCAATCAGCATGTCGACCAGGTCAACTGGTCAACTGGGCCCGCGGACCCAACTGCCAGCGACCTAGGAGGTGGGCCCCAGCAGCGCCAGCTGGCGGCAGCGCTGGAGGACAACTCCGGTGACCGAATCCGCGGCGGCACATGTCGGGAGTGGCCGGGATTCGCCCAAGGCGGGCCGTTTGGCGCGCCGAAGGCACCGTTCGGACACGTGCTCAATGTTGTGTCGGATGGTGGCGGTGTTGTGGGCTAAGGTGGCCGGAGATGGCCGCTGCAACGACGGCAGGCAGCGGCGACGTTCGGGCCTCAACGGTTTCGGTGCTACGGCCGTGCATTCGAAGATCTAAGCGCACAGGCCGCACCTACGCAGCACTAAGAGCGTGACGGCATGCTCGGACGAGCTCGAGGGGCACGGGAGCACGCTGTTCACCGGCCATGGTGGACGACGGAGCACGGCACCGCGGCGGGATGTCTACGGGTTACAAGAGATGGCGCAAATGGAGGGGATTAGAGGGTGAGCTCACCGATAGGGCGCACTAGGGCCCGATGGTGGTTTAGGAGCAGCAGGGGCGCCAGAATCGTCACGGACGGCGGCGGGGATCCTAGGAAGAAGATGATGGCCTCGACGTTGATGCACGGGCGATGAGCTTGAACCGGTGGTCGGGGTCGACGAGGTGGACTACCGAGGAGCTTGTGGACACCTCCTCAGGGCGCGGGGGTGACGGCGGGCGCGAGGTCGACGTCGGTCATGGCGAGGAGGCGGCTTGGGTGCGTGCTCGGGTGGAGAGGAGCTGGGCGAGAGGGGAGAGTAGGGGCGAGCGAGTGGGGGGTGAGGTGGCCAAGGAGCCCGAGGCGCCGGAGAGGCGGTCCAGCGGGGACGCGCTGCACCGCGCACACTGTAGCGGTGCGGATCGACAGGTGGAGGGGGAGAAGGTGAGGTGGGCTGGGCCGGTGCACTATGCACTTAGGCCCAGCACCCCTTTTTTTCTTTTTAGTTTAAGTTTTGTTTTTCTTTTATTTCCAAAAGGAATTTAGTTTTATAAAATACAAAACTAGCACCTTAATTAGTGTTGTAAATTAGGTCATTGCCAAAAAAGTTTGGCACTTAAATATAATAGTTTGCATTTTTTATAATTTAAAAAGCATTTAAATTATTATTTTAGCCCCTGTCTTAATTATTTTAGGGCAATTTAAACATTTCATAAAATGCTGGTTTCTCCACCATAATTATCTATGGATTATTTGCCACATTATGAACATTTTAGTTTTCATGTTTGCGAATTTCTTTATTTCACTTATAATTTGAATTGAATTTCAAGTGGAATTTGAAATGAGATTAGGATCAAAAGTAGATCAAGCACTGTTTAGCAAATGACTTAGCTTAAACAAAGAGGGTTATTGTTGCTCATTACATAGGGGTGTCACACCGACAGCTGAAATTCTGGACCTGAAAAAGCTATGTGAGAGATATCTATTCTGCACATCTCCAAATGAGCTGAAATTTCACGGAGATTTATTTTGGAATAAATATAAAACATTGGAGAAAAGAAGTACCAAAAGGAGGCACCCAGGTGCCCACGAGGCCCAGGGCGCGCCCTGGTGGCTTGTGGGGCCCCTGGTCAGCCTCCGGTGCCCATCTTCTGTTATATAAGCCCATTTGCCCTAGAAAAATAGATAGAGGACTTTTGGGATGGAACGCCATCGTCTCGAGGCGGAACTTTGGCAGGAGCACTTTTGCTCTCGGCGGAGCGATTCCGCCGGGGATACCTCCCTCCGAGAGGGGGAAATCGAAGCCATCGTCATCGCCGACAACCCTCTCATCGTGGGAGGACCAATCTTCATCAACATCTTCACCAGCACCATCTCATCTCTAACCCTAGTTCATCTTTTGTATTCAATCTTTGTATCAAAACCTTAGATTGGTACCTGTGGGATGCTAGTGGTGCTGATTACATCTCGTAATCGATGCTAGTTGGTTTATTTGGTGGAAGATTATATGTTCAGATCCATTATGCTATTCAATACCCCTCTGATCTTGAACATGAATATGATTTTTGAGTAGTTACTTTTGTTCTTGAGAACATGCGAGAAGTCTTTTCAGAAGTAATCATGTGAATTTGGCATTCGTTCGATATTTTGATGATATGTATGTTGTTGTTTCCCTTAGTGTTGTTATGTGAACGTTGACTACATGACACTTCACCATCTTTGGGCCTAAGGGAATGCATTGTGGAGTAGTAATTAGATGACGGGTTGCTAGAGCAACAGAAGCTTAAACACTAGTTTATGCGCTATTCCATAAGGGGCTGATTTGGATCCATATGTTTCATGCTATGGTTAAATTTATCTTAATAATTCTTCTTCCATAGTTGCGGATGCTTGCGAGAGGGGGTAATCATAACTGGGAGGCTTGTTCAAGTCAGAACAGCACTCAAGCACCGGTCCACCCACATATCAAATTATCAAAGTAACGAAAGTGAATCAAACAAACATGATGAAAGTGACTAGATGAAATTCTCGTGTGTCCTCAAGAACGCTTTGCTTAGTATAAGAGACTGTTCCAGCCTGTCCTTTACTACAAAAAGGATTGGTCTATCTTGCTGCACCTTTGTTACCTTTACTATTATTTTCTCGTTACAAATTATCTTGCTACCAAACTATCTGTTACTGACAATTTCAGTGCCTGCAGAAAATACCTTGATGAAAACCGCTTGTCATTTCCTTCTGCTCCTCGTTGGGTTCGACACTCTTACTTATCAAAAGGACTACGATTGATCCCCTATACTTGTGGGTCATCAATATCAAACTAAGCTAACATATGATATAGGAAAGTCAGGTTATATGAGACATACCTCGAAGCCTTTGAGGAGACCCTTGAAGATCTCGTGCATGCCGGCCTCTATGTACCGGAAGCTCCCCTGGCACGACGCTCTTCCGTGATGGAGGAGCTCGCTACGACAACCTCCATCTCCTCGGCCACCCCTTGTGGACCAGTCCTGGGGCAGGAGGGGTAGGCGGAGCCACCTTTGTTCCACCCGCCATGGTGGCAGGGGTGGAGACCTCCGGCTGTTGTGGCAGCTTCGGAGTCATTTGAGCCGAGAATTCACCTCGGCTCGGCCCATCTTCTGTAACCACGGGGATTTCTTCCCCATGGTTTTCGACAGAAATGGATTCGGTCTCGAATGTGGGCCCATACTAACAAGGCTCTTATCAGGCAGTTACGAGGCTGAAAGCTCGGATGAGCCACAATAATGGAAACAAGCCCACAGGCCACTGGTGGGCCAAACTGGACCTCGGTTAATGCTTGGCCCATTTCCATGTCAGGCCGTTAACAAGTCGTAATCCTATTGGGCCATAAGTAGGCCGGTGTACAACACGGGCCTTTAACAAGCCGAAAGTTAGGTCGAGCTGGAATTGTGCCATGGAGAACATGGGCCGCTAATGGACCCAACATCAGGTTGGATCGTAAATGGCCCAACTGTGGTGCGGCCGTTAATAGGCCAAAAGACACACCGGGTTGGAAATTGGCCCAACTACAGAACGGGCCATAAAAAGGCCGAAATACATACCACATGGAAATTGGCCCAACTACAGAATGGGCAGCTAAAAAAGGCCGAAAGACGTATCGCCTGGAAATTGGCCCATCCGTAGAATGGGCCACTAACAGGCCAAAAGAAGATCGGGCCACAAATGAGCCCAAAGACAAAGTGGGCTGTTAACGGGCAAGAACTGACGATGGGTCGCAATGGTGTCAAATCATTAACGGGCCTTTGATGGGCCGTAATGGCAAAACTTGTATGGGCCATGGTTGTAAATGAGACAGTAGCAAGTAGGCCGTAAATGGGTCGGCCCGCTTATTTTGACTAGGTCGGCCTTTTTAACCTAAATGGGTCACTGTTGGGCCGTTCCACGTGTCGACGGGGCCTCGTCCATTAGACGGATGACATCTGCCGCAACGTCGATCTGACACGTGGTTCCTTTGACAAATAACAATTTGACACGTGGAAAATCGTCATTGGTCCTGATTGTTAACGGGTTATCAGATCCAAAACCGGATCCGATAACTCAATGGCGACCCGTTACGGTGGATGCCACGTGTCGATTACCCTTAACAAAAACACTTCATGACGCATCATTTATCATCATGAATGTGGACATTTTCATGATGATGATTTGAGTATTGTCATGGAACACTTAAATGACAACACAGGCATGACTATCTTGATTCTGTTATAACATCATCACGGATGTACATGCATGACAGAAAACATGACCTACTGTGATAAACATATATTATCACTGTAGTGTTTTTTCTAATGGTGATGGCATGCTAAACAAAGAATACAACAAAGCATATTGAACCACCAAGACGTCTTAGAAATAGGAATAGAGATAGTATATCATAAAGCCATCCTTTGTAATCTGAGGAATCTACAGACTAGGATCAGGATAGAAATAAGAGTCGCTCCGTCTCTGCGGGTCGGTGTTATCCGGCCTTGGTACAAAGACGGCTCATTAGTTTCGTGCATGCGTGTTCGGAAGGCAGGTGAACTCAGTCGTAAAAAATTGATACGAAACGGTAACTGACTGCCTGGTCTGTGGAGACGGCGTCTGACCATGCCCAACTCGGCTCAATAAATATGCCAACTCCAATGCGAATCACCAAATCGAACTCAAATGTCGGACCGAACAATATAGACAGCTTTAGCCGTCCAACGGTGGTCATGAAAATTATTCCGGTCGGTTCAGACATCTAAAATATCCCAATCTGGCACCAAACTGAGGGAGGTGTGTGGGAGTATGGATGTCCGCCATATAGGACTCCAACAATGCGAACACACACCAAACCCTCTGCATTCGCTCGCTTCAGAACCCTCGCCGCATTCATGCCGGTTAGAGGGGCATGGCCAAACGGGCACGTCGACGGTGAAACCCTCGATATTAGAGATCAAGTCGACCCCCCTTTTGTGATTCGGCCAGGGGCTAAACACTCCAAAAATCTACGGAACAACGAAGTCCAAGATGGTCGCAATTACCCAGGTTTAGGCCACCCGAAGGTGTAATACCCTACTCCTCCTTTATGTGTTATTGATGGATGATGATCTGATGTGTTACAAGCTCAAAATGAGCTTTCTCGGTTAATCTGGGTGGTGTTCGGGAGGACTCTAGGGCTATAGTGGGCCGCCTCAAGCACCCTTTTTTGGGAAACTTTCGATCTATTCATCTTCAATCATGGCAATACATCAAACACAAGAAATAATAAAACTTACATCTAGATTTGTAGACCACCTAGCGACGACTACAAGCACTGAAGTGAGCCAAGGGCGCACCGCCGTCATCGCCCCTCCCTCGCCGAAGCCGGGCACAACTTGTTGTAGTAGACAGTCGGAAAGTCGTCGTGCTAATGCCCCATATGACCAACGCACCAGAACAACAACTGCTGGTGATGAAGAAAAAACTTAGATCGAAAATATCCAACCTGAAAACATTTTTTTTTGGAAATGGAGGAGGACCCCCGGCCTCTCCATCTGGACGATGCATGCATCCACTTTATTAATTATTCACACAAAACCTTACAAAGTCATACAACAGTAAGACTAAAGCCACCGTCTAGGCAACACCTGTCGCTACTCCTATCCAGTTGATGAAGGATGCTGATAGTCTGGGCCTAATACCAAACAGACCTCGCAGCCAAACCAAAACATCTAAAACCTGAGGTCCCAACCAGGACGCCTGCCGGGTATGGGGCACCTACCAGTCCGGCGCACTCCTCAACCAGGACGCCTGCCGGGTATGAGGCCGCCGCAGCCACTTGCCACCAAACCATCTTCAGAGTTGTACTGTTGCATCTACCGTGCCAGGTCTCTCTGCCATCGACGCCACCACGACGCCAGATAGCGTCGTCCTCCTGCGCGAGTCCATTCTCGCACATCGGACACCGAATCTGCACTGCGCCACACCGTCGAGATCCGTCGCCATCAATGTGTAGTATGAAGCACCGCTCCACCAAAGTTGCGGTCCACTGGTCCCTCGAGCCCGTGCACACCTCCAAGAACGACGCCCCCAAGGGGGAAATGACACAAGAGCGCCGCCGTCATCCGATCTACTGATCTAGGGTTTTCCCCGGAGGTAGCAGATAGCTGTCTTGAAATTCTCCTTGGCGATGCCTTTAAGAAGGAAACGCCGCCTCACAGCGCCGTCACCGCCGGCCTTGGCCAGGTTTTCACCCGGATCTGAACAGAAGACCTCGATCAAGCAACTTGTACACGAACCGCCGCCATCGTTGCCGGGGACTGGACGGAGAATCGAACATATGAACGAAAACAAACAAAGATCATATCCGAGCGTATCCACCAAAGACAACCACCCTTCTTCTTCTATCTATCTAGCTTTCTTGTGTGGATGGTTAAAACGATTGTCCTCACCCCATGGCAGTACAAGTAATGTGTAGCAAAAGTGAAAGAAATATAAATAAATGACAAGAAGTAAAAAATTGACAAGAGCCAGCCAGCAGTGGAGCTCGTGCCCCCTCATGTCGCCCCCGTGGGCGACCAGGGGGAAACCCTAGCCGCCGGCGCCCGTACTCCCCCGCATCTCCTTCATCCTCGTCGCCGCCCGCAGCGCCGCCGGGCGAAGCCTGGCCGGCAGGGGCGGCGGCGGGGCTCCCCTCCCCTTCGCGCGAATAGGCTGGCGCGGGACGGCCGTTCGAGAGGAGGCGTGGACTTTTGCGGGGTGCGGCGGCGCTGCATATGGATCCTGGCCGCGACGTGCGCAGCGCGTCGGCGGATGGGGTTCGTGCTTGCGGCGTGGTACGGCCGCTGGATCTGGTGGTCGCGTGCGTCGTCGGTCTCGGGTCAGATCCTTCTGGATCCGGTGCCTGAACGCCGTCGGCCAGCGCAGGATGGTGGTTTTCATCGCTGACCAGGTCGGATCTTCATTGATCCGGCGCCTGGATGGATCTACGCCGGAGGTGTTGAGCCTTATGGTGCTTCCATCTCTGGAGTTTTCGTGTCTTGGCTTCTGCCAGATCCGGAGCAGATGGAGATTGGTGGTACAGGATAAGGACCGGAGGAAACTTTGGTCGGCTAGCTCGGCCCGGCATCGGCGACGGCTTTGACGTCGTTACCCTTCTTGAAGGCGAAGTCGAGGTCCCTCCTATCCACCTCTGTCCCCTTCCCGAACGAAAGTCCAAAATCCGTCTTGGATTGGACGGCGGCGGCGCCCTTCGCGTAGTAACCTCCATGGAGGCGCCGTCTTGGGAGGCTTGGGCGTTCGGGGGAGAGTTGCTATGGGCGAAGGACTTCGCGTGTCAGATCCAGCAGCGGCAATGGTGTGGAGGTTGGCAGGAGGAGCGACGTTCTAACCGCGTCAGATGCGTCTGGTAAGAGATGTCAAGTCATGCCTGGCAGACAGGTGCTACGCTGAGTCATGCTGTGACGCCCGGATAATTAAGCTACAGTGATCCCCCGCTAATGATGCCATGTCACCGCGGTTACTGTTGATAAACTGTCGATAGTTCAGAACTGAAACAAATTCAAAATTTAAATAAAAGCAAACAATAAAAGTTTTCAAATATTAAAACTAAAATGTTCGGAGTGAACCAAATATTGCATAGGTAATTATGGTGGAGAAACCACACTTTTATAAAAATTTTAAATACTCTAAAATGAATAAAACAGTAGCAAATACAATTATTTAAATGCCTTAAAAATAATAAACATTTTCAAAACTAAATTGTTATAAGTATTAAACTATTGTGGCAGTGGCATAATTTGTAAAATCTATTTAGGTGCCACTTTGGTAATTTACTAAAACTAAACTAAAAGGAAACTAAAAAAAAGAAGCAAAAATAAGAAAAGAGAAAGACAAAACAAAAAGAAAGAAAAGAAAAGGACCCCCCCGGCCAACTGGGCCAACAGGCCCAGCTGGCCACCCACGCGGCCCAGCTGGCCCACCCCGGCTGGATAACCCCCACCCCCAAACCCTAACTACCCACACGACCTACCCCCACTCCCACCTCGTTCCCCCACGGTCCCCGTTCCCCCCCCCCCCCCACGATCCACATCTGGATCGCGCCCCTGGCCCCCCGCCGGCCTCCACGCCCGACCTCCCTTCCCCTCGCTCTCCCTTAGCGCCGCCGCCCTCCACGACGCAGGCGCACATCGCTCACTCCCGACGTCGCGACGCCGCCGCCCGGCGCGTCCCGCCGCCACCTGCGCCGATCGACGCCGAACCCCGTCACCTCTCGGACCTCCCTCGCCGGACCGCGTCGTCCCCGCCTCTCCTTCGTCGGTCCTCCCCGCGCCACGCCGCCCTCTTCTCTTCAACGGAGGTGAGCTCCCCGTCGGGCCCCATCCGTCTTCCCCCCTCCGTCCCAATGCCGTGGCCGCGCTCGGTCCCCGCAGACCCGCGCACCATCCTTGTGCGTGCCCACCGCCGCCGCTCCCGTCGGGCCCCCGCCTCCGCCCGTGCCGCCCGGCCGTGTTGCCTGCCGCTGGCCCCGCCCGCGATGACTCCAGCCGCCCCTGCTCTCGTAGCTTCCCGGAGCCCCTCCGCCGTGGTTCACCGGAGCCGTTCCGCCGTGGCCGTAGGCCACGTTCGCCAACCGCCGGCGCCCCGCCTCTGGGTGTGCTCGTGCATGAGCAGCACGTGCCACCGACACGCGGGCCCCAGCAGATTAGATTAGGAACTAATCTAATTAGCCAAACTAGCTAACCTCTAATAGACACTAACAGCAGGGCCCCACCTACTAATTAGGATAAATTAAATTAAAACAAGACCCTGTTAAAAGGTAGGAGTCAATGACATGTGGGCCCCGCTGACCCTATTGACCAGTCAACGTTGACTGGTAAATTGCTGACTGTACATGCTGACTCAGCCCCCTGGCCCCACCAGTCAGCCTCTGCCGACTGGGAAGTTGACCCAGTCAACTGGGCCCCCCTTGTCAGCCACACATGAACATCTCTGGGTACACTTCTGTGTACCCATAGCATTTAGCGTTTAAATTATTTTTGAATTAATTTAATTCCAGGAATTTCAGAAAATGTTTAAAAATTTGGAAAATCATATAAAATAATCTATAAGTCGGATGAAAATACTTTGTACATGAAAGTTGCTCAGAACGACGAGGCGAATCCGAATACGTAGCCCGTTCGTCCACCACACCTCCCTAACCTATCGAACACGCAACTTTCCCCCTCCGTTTCATCTGTCCGAAAATGCGAAACATCGGGAATACTTTCCCGGATGTTCCCCCCCCCTTCGCCGGTATCGCTTACTACCGCGTTAGGGCATACCTAGCACCGCGTTTTGCCTCCTTATGTTTTGTGATGCTTTGTTTGCTCCGTATTTACTGTTTCTTCCCCCTCTCCTTCTCCGGTAGACTACGAGACCGACGCTGCTGGTACCCAGTTCGACTACGGAGTTGACGACCCCTCCTTCTTGCCAGAGCAACCAGGCAAGCCCCCCCCCCCCTTGATCACCAGATATCGCCTATTCTTCTCTATACTGCTTGCATTAGAGTAGTGTAGCATGTTACTGCTTTCCGATATCCTATCCTGATGCATAGCCTATCCTTGCTACTACTGTTGTTACCTTTACCTGCAATCCTACATGCTTAGTATAGGATGCTAGTTTTCCATCAGTGGCCCTACATTCTTGTCCGTCTGCTGTGCTATACTATCGGGCCGTGATCACCTGGGCGGTGATCACGGGTATATACTATATACATTATATACATGACACATGTGGTGACTAAAGTCGGGTCGGCTCGAGGAGTACCCGCAAGTGGTTCTGATGAGGGGGCTGAAAGGACAGGTGGTTCCATCCCGGTAGAGGTGGGCCTGGGTTCCTGACGGCCCCCGACTGTTGCCTTGAGGCGAAGCGACAGGGCAGGTTGAGACCACCTAGGAGAGAGGTGGGCCTGGCCCTGATCGGCGTTCGCAGATACTTAACACGCTTAACGAGTTCTGGGTATTTGATCTGAGTCTGGCCATTTGGTCTATACGCACTAGCCATCTACGCGGGAGTAGTTATGGGTATCCCGGCGTCGTGGTATCAGCCGAAGCCTTCGTGACGTCAGTGACTGAGTGGCGCGCGCCGTGTTGGACCGCTTTGACGTAACCGCCGTGATCGTGTGGGTTGCTAGGTCTGCTCGCGGCCGCGTTCGCAACGTGCAGGTGTGCATAGGGCGATGGGCCCAGACCCCTGCGCGCTTAGGATTAGACCGGCGTGCTGACCGCTCTGTTGTGCTTAGGTGGGGCTGCGACGCGTTGATCTTACGAGGCCGGGCATGACCCAGAAAAGTGTGTCCGGCCAAATGGGATCGAGCGTGTTGGGTTATGTGGTGCACCCCTGCAGGGAAGTTTATCTATTCGAATAGCCGTGTCCCTCGGTAAAAGGACGACCCGGAGTTGTACCTTGACCTTATGACAACTAGAACTGGATACTGAATAAAATACACCCTTACAAGTGCCAGATACAACCCGGTGATCGCTCTCTAACAGGGCGACGAGGAGGGGATCGCCGGGTAGGTTTATGCTATGCGATGCGACTTGGAGGACTTCAATCTACTCTCTTCTACATGCTGCAAGATGGAGATGGCCAGAAGCGTAGTCTTCGACAGGATTAGCTATCCCCCTCTTATTCTGGCATTCTGCAGTTCAGTCCACTGATATGGCCCTTTACACATATACCCATGCATATGTAGTGTAGCTCCTTGCTTGCGAGTACTTTGGATGAGTACTCACGGTTGCTTCTCTCCCTCTTTTCCCCCTTTCCTTTCTATCTGGTTGTCGCAACCAGATGCTGGAGTCCAGGAGCCAGATGCCACCGTCGACGACGACTCCTACGACACTGGAGGTGCCTACTACTACGTGCAGGCCGCTGACGACGACCAGGAGTAGTTAGGAGGATCCCAGGCAGGAGGCCTTGCCTTTTCGATCGTTGCTACTTTTGTGCTAGCCTTCTTAAGGCAAACTTGTTTAACTTATGTCTGTACTCAGATATTGTTGCTTCCGCTGACTCGTCTATGATCGAGCACTTGTATTCGAGCCCTCGAGGCCCCTGGCTTGTATTATAATGCTTGTATGACTTATTTTTGTTGTAGAGTTGTGTTGTGATATCTTCCCGTGAGTCCCTGATCTTGATCGTACACATTTGCGTGCATGATTAGTGTACGGTCAAATCGGGGGCGTCACAAGTTGGTATCAGAGCCGACTGCCTGTAGGAACCCCCTCTCCACACTCCTTGGCCGAAGTCGAGTCTAGTCAGTGAAAACTGTTTTACTAACATGGCTGTGTGGCTTACGGGCCCACGTCGCCATTGGGTGGTATTAGGATCTTTTACTCCTTGCCTATACTCTGGGACTCTGATCTCTCTTCTATTCGGGTTAAGTGAAATTTTGCTAAATCTAACATTAGGATCTCGTTATCACTTCACCCGGAGAGCCCCTTATTACTGATGATCGTCTGCTGCACGTGAAGACCCTGAAGATACTCTCTGCTGATAACCCGAGAACTTGTGTTTATCGCTTTTGCAATTCCCTTTCATCGATAAACTCCTATGGATAACCACGTATACTCGCCACTCATACAATGTTTCCCAGTTGATCTTGTTATTACAAGATACCCCGAAATTCTCTTTGCTGCTCCGAGAATCTTTTGAGCTTACTGCCTTGCTGTTCTTTGCCACATGAATACCACTACGGATAATTTCTAGCACTTACCGAGTATCCGGTCATCCCCAGTTGATTCAAGTATTCCACAATAGTCTTCAAAATACTATTCGATCTTTCGAAAATCCTCAGGAGCCTATTGCTCTTGAAATTCTTGTTTGCTTGCTTTATGGTTAATCCCATAAGTCTCGTAATCTTATTGGCATCTCTTGTCATTATCATTTTGAGTCCGTTGATTCAATTTGTTGCGAATGCTCGCAATCCTCAATCATACCCTAGAATTCATTCTTCCGGCTCAGACGACATTTTAAACGTGAGCTGGATCTCGACCTATCAAATTGCCATCGATTGTACCCCTAAGCCTACTCAACTTATCCATCCTTGATCAGAGCGTTGCTTCTGACCCCATGATTTGGAAATCATAATTCTTTTGCATTTGAACTTTGAGTTAGTCAGTTGTTTCTTTAATCAGATCTCCTTGCATTCTTTCTTCCTCTGGTTGAGTACTGATGCTCACATCAGATCCCTTGTGGACCACCAGACCCTTTTGTCGGATTTTATCCGACAATGTCCTCCATATTAAATAAGCTTGTGAGCTTTTCCTCGGATACATGATGCCTTTGGTAAATTGTATCCTCTGCTTTGTCGACCATGCTCTACTTCTGAGCTTGTGTTATTTACTCCTGAAGTTTGTAGTATATCTTTCTTCGATGCCCCGATGGGTTGAACCTATGCCTTCCTTAATCTGTGTGAACCCGAAAGATTTCGCGGGACATACTTATCTGGTATTGCACCAGGTAAAACTTTCGACAACTAATGTCATTATCAAAATACGAGAGGCGAAGGGAAGGTTATGCATTGAAGAAGTGGGAGTCGACCTTGAACTTTGTGTTCATGCCCATGGACACGATGTAGATCTTATCATTAAAAGCTTCTCTTAAATTAATTATTCCCTTGGTATAAGTTCATCTTATATCTGGGATCTGGCCTTTTGCAATCGTGGTTCCGACCATGTTCTCCTTTAAATACCATTTCTTGGACAAGTTAAATCACTTGTCTTCTGCAGGTCAATACGCCTGCCCAACCTCTATTATGATCTACCTTTGAGTATTACCCCTGGTATCTCGGGGATATCTTACCATTGCACTACATCTTATAAACTTTGATGAAGTACTACCTTACCTTGTCTTTGTCACTTCATGGGCTCTGGGTTGTTTGTCAACCGAGAACACCGAATAGTGAATCAAGTCCGCACTCCGATTCAATAACTCTAGGTAATTTTCGTTGCTTACGAGTTTAATAATCATTAAGTCATTCCTAGCCTGATCGGCTATATCATTAGCGTGCTAAATTTTAACTGTGCTACCTGGTCCTTAACCCCGGAGCACAACTTTCGATGATGAGCTAAGCTTACGCCGATCTTCCTCTCATACCATTTCACCTGGAACAACAAGCTTGATTTCAAGCGTGTGTCCTACCCATGGTTCCAATAACCGTCTGCTTCATCATTCCTTTGACTTGATGTCGTCGCTGATTGATTACATCTTCATGAAATCTCTCGACAAATGTGTCGTGATCATCATCAACCTTATGCGCTCTTCCAGGATATCGATTGAGTTCATGATGAGAAATACCATCCTTGCCCTCGATGATCTGTGTTATCATCGACCACTTTATTGCCTTCCCACCAACACAAGCTTGTTCGTGTTTGGTGTTATACCTTGAGTTCCTTGCTATCCAGCAATTGTTCTTCTTTACCTTGGAGTATTACCATCTTTTATGTCAAGTATGTCGTAAGAATTTCACCACCTCGCATGACATCTTGGTACAGTGATACTTCTCCCCATCACCATTCTTCTTGGTCCCCGTGTTGTTTCTAAAAGGAATACCAACAAATGGTCTGTGATGTGTAAATTCTAAACTTCTAGCAACCCTATTGCTTTGAAGTCATTGGTCTATAGTTTCATTCTACGTCTATGGCTTAATGAATCATCATTCGAACATTGATTGTGCTACCTAGCCCATATTTCGGGTGCACATTTCAACCAATGTTTAACTGTGTATGTTTTCCTCGAGCATACATCATTAAGTCATTCGATCTAGCTAATGTTATCTCCTTGTTCACATAGTGGTGGAAATCCATCTTTTGGAAATCTCAATGGATTGTCGCTGAGTCAAGCAGTCACCTCCTCACCTCTCCTTGATTTAATTATGAACCCTTGTTCGGAACTCGCTTCCATAGTTCATCTCCCGAGAATCTTCGATGTCGTTTCGACAATTTGTGTTGCACCTTTTCTTCTCAGGCCTCCTAAGTCTGAGTTATCCTGACACCAATCAGATCTGAATCTCGGTCAGATATGATGGTTGGAACATATTTCCAAGAGTTATAACATTGGCCTATTTATGACCCGGTAAGGTGATGATACCCAGCACACCTGGCGGGAGGCCCTATTGTTATAAGTTTTTCCTTTTAGCAAGGTTAGCTGTTCTTCCATGAGGAAATTGTAAGACTTATTCTATAAGTTGTTCCTGATGGATCCTTTTTGTTTCCAAAGTCTGATCTTCCCCTGTTGACCATGTCAATGCTATCTCGAAGCATGTCTATGGTACTCCGATTTTCAACAGGAACATTTGAAGCCCAATGCTAAATGTTTCCTGCTCAATTATCCAAACACCGTTGTATGGGTAATGTCATGAAATTTCTCTCCCCTACCTAAAGAGTTTTCTACATTATATCCTGTCATGAATATCATGCTCAGCTTGTCCTTGGGAAGGATATAACCTTGAAATATGTGTTTAAACACATTTTCCTTTCCATTCTTCTGTTTAATCTGATAATCATATTTTCCTTTCCATTGTGTGGTTTAACCTTTCTGGTGAACTATATGATCTAAGCAGTAATATTCTCCTGCTTATGTAAACACCTCGGTGTACAACTCTGTCAGTAAGACCCTGTTATTATTGTTGGTGACATTTCGGTAACCACCGATGGACGAGAACTTTGCCTAATGGTCCGCCTCGTTTCAACGAGCAGGAAAATGGTTCTCTTCGTCCCTCGCCCTTGGTACCGACGATGTTGCTGACATATAACTGACAGGCTACCCTCTGCCATGCCTTGCTATCATGATCGTGCAAGATGTCACCGCCCTTCCTACTTTTAACCCACATGGTGGGCCCATAACCCACAGTTCCACAGGATCGAAACCTGACTCTTATGTACACCCCCTGTTTCCAAGGTTGTTCCTCGCACCTGGCCTCGTATGTAATTCACGAGCCACCTTCAGGTCTGATATCGGACACAATACTTATTCCCGTTGCTTTGACCCTTTCACGCCCTATAACAGGCATCGAACGATTGCCTGCCCGCTCGAAACTTCCCAGGTTACCTCCTTACTTTGCTCTCGATATTTTCTTAAGTTTCGATTCGAGGGTTACTTTCGCCACCTTCCTCGATGTTGTCGACCCGATAGACAACCTTGTCGAGGCCCGTTCTCCCAGAATGCCCACCCCTTATTCTTTCGTAAGTACGATGGAGTTCCTGAAGAAAGGACACCGACTTCATCATGATGACCGAAGCAGAGAAATGAAGACATCAATGTATTGGACCAGCCTCTTCCAGAAGTGCAAGCCAGGATGAGAAGACCCGCTAGATTCGTTACCAAACCTTCCCCCCTTACTCCCCTCTTAAATCTCGGGACGAGATTTCTTGTAGTGGAGGAGAATTGTGACGCCCGGATAATTAAGCTACAGTGATCCCCCGCTAATGATGCCATGTCACCGCGTTTACTGTTGATAAACTCTCGATAGTTCAGAACTGAAACAAATTCAAAATTTAAATAAAAGCAAACAATAAAAGTTTTCAAATATTAAAACTAAAATGTTCGGAGTGAACCAAATATTGCATAGGTAATTATGGTGGAGAAACCACACTTTTATAAAATGTTTAAATACTCTAAAATGAATAAAACAGTAGCAAATACAATTATTTAAATGCTTTAAAAATAATAAACATTTTCAAAACTAAATTGTTATAAGTATTAAACTATTGTGGCAGTGGCATAATTTGTAAAATCTATTTAGGTGCCACTTTGGTAATTTACTAAAACTAAAATAAAAGGAAACTAAAAAAAAGCAAAAATAAGAAAAGAGAAAGACAAAAAAGAAAAGAAAAGAAAAGGACCCCCCGGCCAACTGGGCCAACAGGCCCAGCTGGCCACCCACGCGGCCCAGCTGGCCCACCCCGGCTAGATAACCCCCACCCCCCAAACCCTAACTACCCACACGACCTACCCCCACTCCCACCTCGTTCCCCCATGGTCCCCGTTCCCCCCCCCCCCCACGATCCACATCTGGATCGCGCCCCTGGCGCCTCCCCCCGCCGCCAGGCGCCTCCACGCCGGACCTCCCTTCCCCTCGCTCTCCCTTAGCGCCGCCGCCCTCCACGACGCAGGCGCACATCGCTCACTCCCGACGTCGCGACGCCGCCGCCCGGCGCGTCCCGCCGCCACCTGCGCCGATCGACGCCGAACCCCGTCACCTCTCGGACCTCCCTCGCCGGACCGCGTCGTCCCCGCCTCTCCTTCGTCGGTCCTCCCCGCGCCTCACCGCCCTCTTCTCTTCAACGGGGGTGAGCTCCCCGTCGGGCCCCGTCCGTCTTCCCCCCTCCGTCCCAACGCCGTGGCCGCGCTCGGTCCCCGCAGACCCGCGCACCATCCTTGTGCGTGCCCACCGCCGCCGCTCCCGTCGGGCCCCCGCCTCCGCCCGTGCCGCCCGGCCGTGTTGCCTGCCGCTGGCCCCGCCCGCGACGACTCCAGCCGCCGCCGCTCTCGTAGCTTCCCGGAGCCCCTCCGCCGTGGTTCACCGGAGCCGTTCCGCCGTGGCCGTAGGCCACGTTCGCCAACCGCCGGCGCCCCGCCTCTGGGTGTGCTCGTGCGTGAGCAGCACGTGCCACCGACACGCGGGCCCCAGCAGATTAGATTAGGAACTAATCTAATTAACCAAACTAGCTAACCTCTAATAGACACTAACAGCAGGGCCCCACCTACTAATTAGGATAAATTAAATTAAAACAAGACCCTGTTAAAAGGTAGGAGTCAATGACATGTGGGCCCCGCTGACCCTGTTGACCAGTCAACGTTGACTGGTAAATTGCTGACTGTACATGCTGACTCAGCCCCCTGGCCCCACCAGTCAGCCTCTGCCGACTGGGCAGTTGACCCAGTCAACTGGGCCCCCTTGTCAGCCACACATGAACATCTCTGGGTACACTTCTGTGTACCCATAGCATTTAGCGTTTAAATTATTTTCGAATTAATTTAATTCCAGGAATTTCAGAAAATGTTTAAAAACTTTGGAAAATCATATAAAATAATCTATAAGTCGGATGAAAATACTTTGTACATGAAAGTTGCTCAGAACGACGAGGCGAATCCGAATACGTAGCCCGTTCGTCCACCACACCTCCCTAACCTATCGAACACGCAACTTTCCCCCTCCGTTTCATCTGTCCGAAAATGCGAAACATCGGGAATACTTTCCCGGATGTTCCCGCCCTTCGCCGGTATCGCTTACTTCCGCGTTAGGGCATACCTAGCACCGCGTTTTGCCTCCTTATGTTTTGTGATGCTTTGTTTGCTCCGTGTTTACTGTTTCTTCCCCCTCTCCTTCTCCGGTAGACTACGAGACCGACGCTGCTGGTACCCAGTTCGACTACGGAGTTGACGACCCCTCCTTCTTGCCAGAGCAACCAGGCAAGCCCCCCCCCTTGATCACCAGATATCGCCTATTCTTCTCTATACTGCTTGCATTAGAGTAGTGTAGCATGTTACTGCTTTCCGATATCCTATCCTGATGCATAGCCTATCCTTGCTACTACTGTTGTTACCTTTACCTGCAATCCTACATGCTTAGTATAGGATGCTAGTTTTCCATCAGTGGCCCTACACTCTTGTCCGTCTGCTGTGCTATACTATCGGGCCGTGATCACCTGGGCGGTGATCACGGGTATATACTATATACATTATATACATGACACATGTGGTGACTAAAGTCGGGTCGGCTCAAGGAGTACCCGCAAGTGGTTCTGATGAGGGGGCTGAAAGGACAGGTGGTTCCATCCCGGTAGAGGTTGGCCTGGGTTCCTGACGGCCCCCGACTGTTGCCTTGAGGCGAAGCGACAGGGCAGGTTGAGACCACCTAGGAGAGAGGTGGGCCTGGCCCTGATCGGCGTTCGCAGATACTTAACACGCTTAACGAGTTCTGGGTATTTGATCTGAGTCTGGCCATTTGGTCTATACGCACTAGCCATCTACGCGGGAGTAGTTATGGGTATCCCGGCGTCGTGGTATCAGCCGAAGTCTTCGTGACGTCAGCGACTGAGTGGCGCGCGCCGTGTTGGACCGCTTTGACGTAACCGCCGTGATCGTGTGGGTTGCTAGGTCTGCTCGCGGCCGCGTTCGCAACGTGCAGGTGTGCATAGGGCGAAGGGCCCAGACCCCTGCGCGCTTAGGATTAGACCGGCGTGCTGACCGCTCTGTTGTGCTTAGGTGGGGCTGCGACGCGTTGATCTTACGAGGCCGGGCATGACCCAGAAAAGTGTGTCCGGCCAAATGGGATCGAGCGTGTTGGGTTATGTGGTGCACCCCTGCAGGAAAGTTTATCTATTCGAATAGCCGTGTCCCTCGGTAAAAGGACGACCCGGAGTTGTACCTTGACCTTATGACAACTAGAACTGGATACTGAATAAAATACACCCTTACAAGTGCCAGATACAACCCAGTGATCGCTCTCTAACAGGGCGACGAGGAGGGGATCGCCGGGTAGGTTTATGCTATGCGATGCGACTTGGAGGACTTCAATCTACTCTCTTCTACATGCTGCAAGATGGAGATGGCCAGAAGCGTAGTCTTCGACAGGATTAGCTATCCCCCTCTTATTCTGGCATTCTGCAGTTCAGTCCACTGATATGGCCCTTTACACATATACCCATGCATATGTAGTGTAGCTCCTTGCTTGCGAGTACTTTGGATGAGTACTCACGGTTGCTTCTCTCCCTCTTTTCCCCCTTTCCTTTCTATCTGGTTGTCGCAACCAGATGCTGGAGTCCAGGAGCCATACGCCACCGTCGACGACGACTCCTACGACACTGGAGGTGCCTACTACTACGTGCAGGCCGCTGACGACGACCAGGAGTAGTTAGGAGGATCCCAGGCAGGAGGCCTTGCCTTTTCGATCGTTGCTACTTTTGTGCTAGCCTTCTTAAGGCAAACTTGTTTAACTTATGTCTGTACTCAGATATTGTTGTTTCCGCTGACTCGTCTATGATCAAGCACTTGTATTCGAGCCCTCGAGGCCCCTGGCTTGTATTATAATGCTTGTATGACTTATTTTTGTTGTAGAGTTGTGTTGTGATATCTTCCCGTGAGTCCTTGATCTTGATCGTACACATTTGCGTGCATGATTAGTGTACGGTCAAATCGGGGGCGTCACACATGCCTAGTCAGCAGGTGCTACGCACGACAGATCTTTCAGAGTGTCCGCGTCGGGATGGACGAGCGCAGAGCGATGGAGTCGTTGGGCGCCGTGGTGGCGTCGACGGATGGCCGGACTGGCAAGAATGATGCGGATCTCTCTCCTGAAGATGGGACAGCGGTTCGATGATGATGGCGGCCTCTAAAACGTGTGCAAGGGGTGTACGCTTTAGGTTTGCTGCACCGGTTGTTTGTTCCGATACGTTAGATGGATGGATCGGCGACGGCATCGGCTTTAGATATGGGGAGTGAGAGCACTCCACATTATCAAGTTTGTAGGTGTGAGTGGTGGCTTCGGGTGGCTTGATGTATGTTCTTGTCAGACCCTCGTGGAATAATTAATAAAGATGGCTGCATGCATCGATTGATGCAGAGGCCGGCGGTTTAACTTCCATTTCCAAAAAAAATTACAAAAATGGAGGAGGAGGAAGAAGAAGAAACAATAACAAAATGATTCCATGATAACGTCACCCAAACGAGACTTTAATTAATTTAGCACCTTGCGGCTTGCTCTCTCCCTCCCGTGTGCGTGCGGCGTTGCGTCATTCGCCCTCACCCCATCCCGCTTCTGCGCTGCTCGATTCAGTTCAAGTAACCAACACCAGCACCAGCCACCGGGAAGAAGCAGGGAGCAGTGGGAAAGAAAGGACACCGCAAGAGAAGGGGCTCTGTGGCCGCGCTGCTCGTGGCGGTAAAGATCCAGCGGCGGCGGCCGAATCGACAGCCATGATGAGGCACAGAGCTCGCTCTTCGCCCAGCTCCCCGCTCACCCCATCCACCAGCACGAGGTGACCTATCCATTTCCTCAGCTCTTCTTCTTCCGGGGTTTTCTTGGTCGGTTCTTGCGATGAATGTTCCAAGCAAATTTATATGTGTCACCGGAAGTTCTCACTGGAGCTGCGGCCATGGCCTGGAGCAGGCTTAGAAAGTTTTTTTTTTGCTACCTTGGTTTTCACTCTTTTTTAAAGCAATGCTTAAAAATATGAGCTAATACTTAGAACGAGGAATCTTGGAGTCCTTTTTGGTACTTTTTAGCAAGACAAAAATCTGGGGAAATACCTTTTAGAACAAAAGCGCAGAAAAAGAAGAAGAATGCCAAAGTCAACTAAAAGGTGGGCGTGTTGCTTCGATTTCAGATACATGGATTGGTAATGTGTGTATTGCAATGGCGGTCTTTGGCCAAAAAGTAACTGCAGAATCATCACTCCAATTGAGAGAGAAAGAGAGAGACGATCGAACAAGAGCAGATTTGCACAAATCTGCCTCCGTTCCCCCTTCCCTTATTTTTTGTTAAAGCACATCACAAGGGGATCTCGGAGGTCGGAGCCTCTGCGTCATGGAGCCTGGTGGCATCGACATGGAGCACTCGTGGACCTGGCGTCGACATTTGGCGCAGCGCACTGACTTTTCGCTTCTACCCGTGGCGCAGTTTCGGATAAGAAAAAATGTGTTAATGACGTGTTCAGCACTTTAGTTTGCCTTTGAGTTGATGATATGCCCAGCACATCAGCTTGCCTGTGAGTTCAAGGCCTCAGGCCATCACGCTGGCATATAGTGGATGTTGAGTGGATAGATACCCACATTCTTCTCATCAATGGAGAAGATGGGAACAGTAGTCTTCTGATTTCGATTGCTCCATTTTCCCCATATCCAGGATTTGTCAATAGCAAGAATCTCGTGGCTCTAGCCATACAAAGGCGTTGCATTCCTCAAGAAAGTTGTGATCTTTGTTTGATCTTTTCTTGTATGTAGGTCTGTTCTGTAGCCATTTTGATCATTTCAGGTTGCCCGATTGGTTAGTGTCGGGGATAAAATTTTAGCTGACATAGAGACTGTTCCCATTAACCCCGTTTTTTTTTTTTTTTTGCTAAAAAGATCAAATGTATTGTAAAAGTTCACCGGAAGTACAAAGCATCTCAAACATAATAAAAATTACATTGAGACTATGAGACCACCGAACAACCACTACTACCGCCAGAACAAGTTACCGACGCGCAGTTGTCGCCGCTCCCAATACCGGAGCTGGCCTGACCTTGTCGATGACAGCGGGAAAGTTTTCGTGCACGTGCCCCTAAGGACCATCACCTTGGAGCCGCAGTCGTCGCCATTGAACCACCAAATTTTGCCACATGAAGAGAAACCCTAACTTCACTGCCCCCAAGGAGACGGCAGGAATCTAGGCCGGAGCTCCGTCGACTACTTCCAGACGGGCGAACTCGAGGAGGAACAGAGTCCGGAAGACAAACTCGAAGAAGAAGCGCTACCATCCGCCCGAGCGCCGCACCTGTGAGGACTAAGAAACCTTGACCTAAACCACTAACCGGAGCAGAGGCATCGGGATTCCCCTCCCAGCCCACTCTGAGTTAGACTCCAGCGAAATTCATCCTGCCACTGTTCACCGGGGCTTCGGTCGCCGGCTTCGCCGTCATCAGTTCACCAACTTCCTTGACCTTCCGGCACTAGGCAGACATCAGCCCCCACACATGGTCTTACGACTTTGTGGAGAATGTGTTTTTGGTGAACAATCGCCCATGCCTGGTCACTGCGACCCCCTTTTTATGAGGGGGACACCCATCATGCGCAACTGCTAGTGTGGGTCAATCCATTTTGACTCGTTTTTATAATTTACATGCCTTTGTACTGCCTCTGCTTACTGCCGTATTTATGTTAGTGCACTTTCCAATTTGATGATGGCCTTCCATCAACTAGACTTATTCCAACCGGCCCCAAAGGGTATACCATAACACATGGCGAGACCCGACCAAAATCCCGCCTGAGGAGGTATTAGGCGGCGACGTGCTCATAACTTGTGCAATTGTATCACTTTTGTCTGGAGCAATATGGTACAGGGCTGGGTATTGTTCCCGGAGCGTGGCATTACCTAGCTACCTGTCCTCTCATAAGTGGATCTCTAAGCCGTCCCTAATTGCGAAAGATCCGAAGCGAATGAAATGTTTCTTTGCCGCCATCAGATAACGTGCCATGATATCTGTCATCTGCTAGAAAATCGATGATTTGATCTGGCAAGGCACCTAGTACTGTTATTATGTGGGTTGCTGGCCGGGAGGCTTGTCCTCCTTTCTGAAAATAAAGTGTGAGTTGCTGTCATAGCACTGTTGATGCAACAGTAAATGTAATAACAAATGGCCAGACTAACATGACTTTGTTAAACTTTATAATAACAGACTAATTAAGTGTAATTTTTTTACCGTGCTAATTAGTTAACTCACGCTACTATTACCCAATTAACGGACTGGAGATCCACCTAGCATGACCAAATTAATCACCATCACTTACGATTACTTCAGCTATTTTTTGTGAAAGAGTTAGAACAGATTGCTTGATCATTTGTTGAGTCGTGTCTAAAATGAGTTGAACATTGAGCAACATACTATTTATTTGGACTAGTTTTCTCTACTAATTTATTTTCAAACTCATCTAGAGCAAGATCAAATCACCAAATTTATGACAAGTGCTCCATTTGTGTCGGAGATCTCAAATTATAATGTTATGCCTACGTTTTACCTTCATGTCAAGGAATAGAAGCTTCTCATCCTCTATCTTTGGTTCAAATGGAAAATGGCGAGGTTTGGTATGCAGTATAGTTGATTTAAATGAAGTCTGAGAAAATTGAGGCACACAAATGTTATATACAGAAAGATATTTGAGTTGCACAATTATCTCAGAAGACTTCTTTTATTCCTCACATTCCATGATCCCAAAAAATTTGAGCTGTGATCAGGCACTACACAGTGAGAACGTACAATACTATATTAGCTGAAAGGAAGATGGTGACAAAAAGGATTTTAATTACAATCGTCTTCAGCAACTGAGTGTAATAGTGTATACTTTATTGATTACTGGTGTGAGTTGTATTTACTGAATGGTAGAATATTTCATGAAATTTAGTGGACCGTGTAGAGGGGAACTTACCGTGCATCGCTGCATTTTTTTTTTTGAGGGTTCATCGCGGCATTCTATACCATAACCAATTTACACATTTTTCCTTGCAGAGCGAAGAAGATATTTGGTTTCTCCGTATCTCTCATCCTCATCAATCTGGCTTCTATTATGGAGCGTGCTGATGAGAATCTTCTCCCAGCAGTTTACAAGGAAGTCAGTGTAGCCTTCAACGTTGGTCCCGCCGATCTGGGATACCTTAATTTCCTAATGAACTTTCTTAAGTCGATAGCATCCCCCTTGGCAGGCATCCTTGCTCTTCACTATGATCGGCCAGCGGTGCTTGCAATAGGAACTGTCTTCTGGGCCTTATCAACAGGGGCTGTTGGTGTCAGCCAGCATTTTGGGCAGCTTGCATTCTGGAGAGCTGTGAACGGCCTTGGACTTGCCATTGTAATACCGGCGCTTCAGTCGTTCATAGCAGATAGCTACAAAGACGGTACGCGCGGCGCTGGGTTTGGTCTGTTAAGCCTCATCGGTGCGGTGGGGGGCATAGGTGGCAGTGTTGTGGCCACACTCATGGCTGGGAAGGACTACTGGGGGTTGCCTGGGTGGCGTCTTGCGTTTATTATAGTTGCACTTCTTAGCTTGATAATTGGCATTCTTGTGTACCTGTATTCCACTGATCCGAGAAGAATCCCTGGCACTCATCTTCTAGATGACGACGACTACGAGAGGTATTCCTCTTCTTTCTGATTTTTCAGTTTTGTGCTTGTTTATTTTATTTTATCTTATTTTATTTACGAGGATTCGTTAATCAGAACTACTATCTTCATCGGAAAAAATTATTCAGAACTACTATCTTTATCGGGAAAAAATAAATCAGAACTACTACCTGAGTCTTGTTAAAACGAGTCTTACAGAGACCTTTATGAGTTGAGTACAGTGATTTGGTGGTCATATAGATCCTATGATTCTGCCAGATTTTTTTTTAAAGGAGGATAACCTCCGGCCTCTGCATCAGGACGATGCATGCAGCCATTCTGCTAGATAAGATGACATCATGATTTTTTGATTTACTTGCAGGAATTAAATTTGAGCTGTATGTTTTTTTTCGGCAGTGGTTAATATGTGATGGGGCTGATTCTAGAGATGCATATCTCTTGTTTCATTACTTTGTCCCTTTCAGTTTGATACTGCAGATAAAAAAAAACAAAAGATTTCCATGGTCAGTGAAGCTTGTAACTTGAAAGACAGTATAGATTTCTTCTTGCTCTAACTGAGATGTGTAGTGATTGAGCCAAAACTAGCAAAGAGAGGTGGGACGGTGATGAATGAACATAAACATTGATATCCTCTTTTCCCAGGTTACATCTGTCCAGCAAAGACGTTCTTCCTCCGCCCTCAATCTGGATGGATTCTTGGGTAGCAACGAGAAGTGTCATGAAAGTGAAGACATTTCAGATCATTGTGCTGCAGGGGATAATCGGCTCGTTGCCCTGGACGGCCATAGTTTTCTTCACCATGTGGTTCGAACTCATCGGTATGGCAAAAAATCCGATAAGCTCCTGCTACATTAAACTGATATAGTAGCAGTTCTCCTCTCCAGAAGAAACTTGAATATTGACGGTGTTAACGCCTCCTAGGTTTTGACAACAGGAGCTCCGCAGCATTGAACAGCCTATTCGCCATCGGGTGCGCCAGTGGAGCTTTCCTCGGCGGCGTGCTAGCGGACCGGCTGTCGCGGCGCTACCCCGATTCCGCGCGCATCATGTGCGCCCAGTTCAGCGCCTTCATGGGCATCCCGTTCTCGTGGATCCTCCTCACGGCCATCCCTCAGTCCACCGACTACTGGCTCGCCTACGCCGTCACGCTCTTCTTCATGGGCATCACCATCAGCTGGTGCGCCACCTCGGCGAACAACCCCATGTTCGCCGAGGTGGTCCCTCCCAAGCACCGCACCATGATCTACGCCTTCGACCGCGCCTTCGAGGGCTCGTTCGCTTCACTGGCCGCTCCTGCTGTTGGCTTGGTCACCGAGAAGATATACGGCTACGACGCCAAGACTGTGAACATCGCCAACGGATCGGCGGAAGGAGCGTATGCGTTGTCAAGGGGACTGCTCACCATGATGATCGTTCCTTTTGGAGTCTGTGTCCTGTTCTACAGCCCTTTGTACCTTGTGTTCAAGCGCGACAGAGACAATGCCAAGGTCGCCAGCTTCAAGAACCAGGAGCTAACCTGAAGAGATACCTTGGTTTCCCGACTGCCGAGGAATCTCATATTCAGGCTTCTTTAGGCTGGCAGATCAGAAAGGTTGGGTTCGTTCTTCAGGTTGATAGATTGATTCGGGCTGCTTGCGACGAGCCACTCGTTTTCTTCTTTTCTTGTGGGGAAACCACTCGTTTTCAATGGCGATACATTCATCCGAAGAAGAAAATGCCAAAATATTCTTCAGATTCCACCCATGCTGATGTTTTTCTAGTAGCTGCACTACCTGGCCAGCTAAGTTGTAACAGATTCAGTTTGAGATGGACAACAACTGATTACATATGGACAATTTGGGGCGGTAGAATTTTGATCGATTGCACCGGAAAGCATTGCTACCTCTCTAATGCTTCATTCTTAGTTTGCAGCATACTCCCTCTATTTCTTTTTACTTCGCATACAAGATTTGTCTTAAGTTAAATTTCATAAAGTTTGACCAGATTTATATACAAAATTATCAACATCTACAATATTGAAGATATACAATATGGAAGTTAATTCAATGATGCATCTAATGATATCAATTTTACATTGTGAATGTTAATATTTTTGACTTAAGACAAATTTTATACAGAGACTAAAAAGAAACTGAGGGACGATGTTGTGGTAGTTCAAGGAAATGACCTAGTCCCACTTGGAACATGGGGACCCGCACCCTCAGCCTAGCACGGCGGGCCGTAGTAGGGGATGGCCCGAGACAATGCATGTCGTCGTTTACGTCCGAATCGGAGCCCGACCAGACGGGGAAGATGCTCCACCAGAGGAGTTGCGTCGTCGCGCCGGGGTTGGGGCGCTGGATGGACCGCACCGCGGCCAGCCACCGTTGCCTCGCGTCTGATCCAAGCACCATTTGGGCGAACGCAATGGATTTCCGCCGGATCGAGTCCAGCCACGGTTGGACGGACTTTTCTCGGGAGCGGTGGAACCGCACGGGTGGCCATCCCATCCTTTGACCACCGTCCCAGTCCACAGAACGGGAGAGCTCGGAGTCGGACCCGCTACCCCGCAGCGGCGGCTTCAGGCCCTGGCAGGCAAGGCCTCGGGCGTGGTGGAGTGTGTCTTCGTGTATTGTAGCAAAAATATCACTATAGAACATTGTAGCATACTGTAGCTAAGCAGCTCGTCTTGGACATCGGCTTGTTATGGCTTCATTATTGGTTACCCGTCCTGTTGGAGAAAGCCGGAGTTCGTCGGAAGGGAGATTGGGGGCAGAGTGGAGTGGCTAGGGTTTGGTCCGGAACACGGATGGGGACGAATGTATGTAGGGTTGGGGTGGGCCAGCGTGGGCCGGATTCAACGTGGCGGATGCGCTCGAGACTCCCCATATCCGTCCCAAATTTGGACTGCATATGAGAGGTGTCGGACAACCCAGGTGTATATGGCCGGTTTAAGGCGCCCGACTGGGTCTTTTTTGTGACCGGTCAGACCAGGTCATCCCCCCGGATGTATATGGTCGGTTTGAGGAGTCCGACTTTAGATGCTCTTAGAGCAACTCTAGTAGATCATGTAAAACGCGGTACCATAAATTTCGTTTACGGGATTCTGTAAAGTGAATTTGCGGTAACACGGAAGGCACAACAGAACAGATCCGGTATACAAATATTGCACAATTTAAATTTAAACTTCGCGCCACGATAGTTCACCGAAGTTCTTCATACATTCAAACACACAAACTTAAAAATATACTCCCTCTGTCCCATAATGTAAGACGTTTGGATGGATGGAGTAGTAGATAACCAAATCTAAACTAGTCTAGGGCTTGATGTTTGGGTAGAACTCGGTCGCGGACCGGTAGATGAAGGAAATATGCCCTAGAGGCAATAATAAAGTTGTTTTTTATATTTTCCTTATATCATGATAAATGTTTATTATTCATGCTAGAATTGTAGTAACCGGAAACTTAGTACATGTGTGAATACATAGACAAAACTGAGTGTCCCTAGTATGCCTCTACTTGACTAGCTCGTTAATCAAAGATGGTTAAGTTTCCTGACCATAGACATGTGTTGTCATTTGATGAACGGGATCACATCATTAGAGAATGATGTGATGGACAAGACCCATCCGTTAGCTTAGCATTATGATCATTTAGTTTTATTGCTATTGCTTTCTTCATGACTTATACATATTCCTCTGACTATGAGATTATGCAACTCCCGAATACCGGAGGAACACCTTGTGTCCTATCAAACGTCACAACATAACTGGGTGATTATAAAGATGCTCTACAGGTGTCTCTGAAGGTGTTTGTTGGGTTGGCATAGGTCAAGATTAGGATTTGTCACTCCGTGTATCGGAGAGGTATCTCTGGGCCCTCTCAGTAATGCACATCACTATAAGCCTTGCAAGCAATGTGACTAATGAGTTAGTTATGGGATGACGCATTACGGAACGAGTAAAGAGACTTGCCGGTAACTAGATTGAACTAGGTATGATGATACCGATGATCGAATCTCGGGCAAGTAACATACCGATGAGAAAGGGAATGACATATGTTGTTATGCGGTTTGGCCGATAAAGTTTTTCGTAGAATATGTAGGAGCCAATATGAGCATCCAGGTTCCGCTATTGGTTATTGACCGGAGATGTGTCTCGGTCATGTCTACATAGTTCTCGAACCCGTAGGGTCTGCACGCTTAACGTTCGATGACGATTTGTATTATGAGTTATGTGTTTTGGTGACCGAAGTTTGTTCGGAGTGCCGGATGAGATCACGGACATGATGAGGAGTCTCGAAATGGTTGAGATGTAAAGATTCATATATTGGAAGGTTGTATTCGGACATCGGAATGGTTCCGAGTGATTCGGGTATTTTACCGGAGTACCGAGGGGTTACCGAAACCCCCCGGGGAAGTATTGGGCCAACATGGGCCTAAGGGAGAGAGAGGGAAGCTCGCGGGGGGTGGCCGCACGCCCCCTCCTAGGGAGTCCGAATAGGACAAGGAGGAGGGGGCGGCGCCCCCTTTCCCTTTCCCTCTCCCTCTCCTTCCTATTCCCTCCGGTGGAGAAAGGAAAGGGGGGCGAATCCTACTTGGACTAGGAGTCCAAATAGGACTCCCCCCATGGCGCGCCCCTCCTGGCCGCCGGCCTCTCTCCCCCTCCTTTATATACGTGGGCAGGGGCACACCAAGAGTTCTCTTAGCCGTGTGCGGTGCCCCCCTCCACAGTTTACTCCTCCGGTCATAGCGTCGTAGTGCTTAGGCGAAGCCCTGCGCGGATCACATCACCATCACCGTCACCACACCGTCGTGCTGACAGAACTCTCCCTCGACCCTCTACTGGATCAAGAGCTCGAGGGACGTCATCGAGTTGAACGTGTCCTAAACACGGAGGTGTCATACGTTCGGTACTTGGATCGGTTGGATCGTGAAGACATTCGACTACATCAACCACGTTAATATAACGCTTCCGCTTTCGGTCTACGAGGGTACGTGGACACACTCTCCCCGTCTCGTTGCTATGCATCTCCTAGATAGATCTTGCATGTGAAGGAAATAGGCCCTAGAGGCAATAATAAAGTTGTTATTTATATTTCCTTATATCGTGATAAATGTTTATTATTCATGCTAGAATTGTATTAACCGGAAACTTAGTACATGTGTGAATACATAGAAAAACAGAGTGTCACTAGTATGCCTCTACTTGACTAGCTCGTTGAATCAAAGATGGTTAAGTTTCCTAGCCATAGACATGAGTTGTCATTTGATTAACGGGATCACATCATTAGAGAATGATGTGATTGACTTGACCCATTCCGTTAGCCTAGCACTTGATCATTTAGTTTATTTGCTATTGCTTTCTTCATGACTTATACATGTTCCTATGACTATGAGATTATGCAACTCCCGAATACCGGAGGAACACTTAGTGTGCTATCAAACGTCACAACGTAACTGGGTGATTATAAAGGTGCTCTACAGGTGTCTCCAATGATGTTTGTTGAGTTGGCATAGATCAAGATTAGGATTTGTCACTCCGATCGTTGGAGAGGTATCTCAGGGCCCTCTCGGTAATGCACATCACTATAAGCCTTGCAAGCAATGTGACTAATGAGTTAGTTGTGAGATGATGCATTACAGAACGAGTAAAGAGACTTGCCGGTAACGAGATTGAACTAGATATTGAGATACCGACGATCGAATCTCGGGCAAGTAACATACCGATGACAAAGGGAACAACGTATATTGTTATGCGGTTTGACCGATAAAGATCTTCGTAGAATATGTGGGAGCCAATATGAACATCCAGGTTCCGCTATTGGTTATTGACCGGAGACGTGTCTCGGTCATGTCTACATAGTTCTCGAACCCGTAGGGTCCGCACGCTTAACGTTCGGTGACGATCGGTATTATGAGTGTATGTGTTTTGATGTACCGAAGGTAGTTCGGAGTCCCGGATATGATCACGGATATGACGAGGAGTCTCGAAATGGTCGAGACATAAAGATTGATATATTGGACGGCTATATTTGGACACCAGAAGTGTTCCGGGTGATTTCGGAGAAAACCGGAGTGCCGGAGGGTTACCGGAACCCCCCGGGGAACTAGTGGACCTAGATGGGCCTTAGTGGAGAGAGAGAGAGAGAGAGGCTGCCAGGGCAGGCCGCGTGCCCCCTCCCCCATGAGTCCGAATTGGACTAGGAGGGGGTGGCGCCCCCTTTCCTTCCCCTCTCCCACTCCTTCCTGCCCCCTCCTAGTAGGACTAGGAAAGGAGGAATCCTACTCCTACTAGGAGGAGGATTCCTCCCCTCCTTGGCGCGCCCTAGGGCCTGCCGGCCTCCCCCTTGCTCCTTTATATACGTGTGCAGGGGGCACCCTAGAACACACAACGGACAACTGTCTTAGCCGTGTACGGTGCCCCCCTCCACCATAATCCACCTCGGTCATATCGTCGTAGTGCTTAGGCGAAGCCCTACGCTGGTAACTTCATCATCACCGTCATCACGCTGATAACCCACAAGTATAGGGGATCGCTACAGTTTTCGAGGGTAGAGTATTCAACCCAAATTTATTGATTCGACACAAGGGGAGCCAAAGAATATTCTCAAGTATTAGCAGTTGAGTTGTCAATTCAACCACACCTGGATAACTTAATATCTGGAGCAATTTATTTAGTAGTAAAGTAGTATGGAAGTAACGGTAACGGTGGCAAAAGTAACGATAGCAGTTTTGTAGTGATTGTAACAGCAGCAACGGAAAAGTAAATAAGCGAAGAACAATATGTGAAAAGCTCGTAGGCATTAGATCGGTGATGGAGAATTATGTCGGATGCGATTATTCATACAACAGTTATAACATAGGGTGACACAGAACTAGCTCCAACTCATCAATGTAATGTAGGCATGTATTCCGAATATAGTCATACGTGCTTATGGAAAAGAACTTGCATGACATCTTTTGTCCTACCCTCCCGTGGCAGCGGGGTCCTATTGGAAACTAAGGGATATTAAGGCCTCCTTTTAATAGAGTACCGGACCAAAGCATTAACACATAGTGAATACATTAACTCCTCAAACTACGGTCATCACCGGGAGTGGTCCCGATTATTGTCACTTCGGGGTTGCCGGATCATAACACATAGTAGGTGACTATATACTTGCAAGATAGGATCAAGAACACATATATATTCATGAAAACATAATAGGTTCAGATCTGAAATCATGGCACTCGGGCCCTAGTGACAAGCATTAAGCATATCAAAGTCATAGCAACATCAATCTCAGAACATAGTGGATACTAGGGATCAAACCCTAACAAAACTAACTCAATTACATGATAAATCTCATCCAACCCATCACCGTCCAGCAAGCCTACGATGGAATTACTCACGCACGGCGGTGAGCATCATGAAATTGGTGATGGAGGATGATTGATGATGACGATGGCGACGGATTCCCCTCTCCGGAGCCCCGGACAGACTCCAGATCAGCCCTCCCGAGAGAGATTAGGGCTTGGCGGCGGCTCTGTATCGTAAAACGCGATGAATCCTTCTCTCTGTTTTTTTCTCCCCGAACACAAATATATAGAGTTGGAGTTGAGGTCGGTGGAGCACCAGGGGGCCCACGAGGCAGGGGGCGCGCCCCCAACCCTCGTGGACAGGGTGTGGGTGTCGGTGTCAAAACCGGCGGATCTCGGGTAGGGGGTCCCGAACTGTGCGTCTAGGATCGATGGTAACAGGAGACAGGGGACACAATGTTTACCCAGGTTCGGGCCCTCTCTATGGAGGTAATACCCTACTTCCTGCTTGATTGATCTTGATGAATATGAGTGTTACAAGAGTTGATCTACCATGAGATCGTAATGGCTAAACCCTAGAAGTCTAGCCTATGAGTATAAGGTAATGAATCTGTCCTATCCGGACTATGCTCTCCGATTTATATAAACACCGGAGAGATCTAGGGTTACATGAGGTCGGTTACATAGGAGGGAATCTTCATAATAGGTCACCTAGCTTGCCTTCCTCGCCAAGTAGAGTCCAATCCGGACACGGGTATAGTCTTCGGTCTTCGTGTTTTCACAGCCCATCAGTCCGGCCCATGGATAACAGGCCGGACGCCCGAGGACCCCTTAGTCCAGGGCTCCTTCAGTAGCCCTCGAACCAGGCTTCAATGAGGAGGTGTTCGGCGTTTGGATTGTCTTCGGCATTGCAAGGCGGGTTCCCTTCTCCAAGTAATGTATTCGGCTGTTGACTCAGTATTGTTCCCCTCGGCTTCTGCGCGCTAATAACTTCGTCTTCCACGTGTCGAGCGAATGCGGAAAGTCAGGGTATTTTTTCAAATAACACCCCGTCCATGCAAGGGAGCGCACCTATTAAAGATACTGGATCTCGGATCCATGCGACACCACACCGAGAAGATCCCTGGAGACTGCTAGGAGAAACCATTCCAACATGGCTAGCATTCCCGGCTCCTCCTCCCGTTCCAGCCCAAAGAAAAGCGAGTGGGAGAAGTGCTCTGTGTCTCACAGTCAGTTAGCAAAGTTGCAAACACGGGGATTTCTTCCTCCCGCGGATCTGGTCCCTGTTCGAGCAGGGCTGGCTTCCTTCAATGGTGTGACTCAGGCGGAGGACTCCCCCAATCTGTTCGGGGGGGAGCGAGTGTGCTTCGTACCCTATCTGATAAGAGGCGTCGGATTTCCAGTCCACCCGTTCCTCCGAGGGCTTCTGGAGTATTATGGCCTTCAGCTGTATAACTTCACTCCCGCCTCTATCCTGCACATCGCAGGTTATGTTGTTTTATGCAAGCTATTTCTGGGTGTTGAAGCCCATTTCGAACTGTGGAGAAAATTGTTCTGTCTTGTCCCGCGTAACCATGAGGGGTCAATATTTGAAGTGGGCGGAGCCGAAGTGTGGCGCATCGCCGATACCGGTTACCCCTCCGGCACACCAAGGAAGGCATCTAAAGAATGGCTTTCCGAGTGGTTCTACATCGAGGACGTTGCGCTTCCCGACCCAGTTCGAAAGGGTCTCCCTGAATTCGCAAGCGTTCCGCTAAAGAAACGCCACAGTTGGCGCCCCCGGAGCCTTGAGGAGGATGACAGTGCGGAGGTTCGTCAACTCTTGGGCGAGATAAAGATGCTCGCCCAGTCCGGATTAACAATGGTTGAGGTAATGGCGACCTCCATAACGCCAGGGGTTCAGCCACTTCAATACAGAGGGCTCCCAATGTGGCACTACAATGGGGAGGACGACGCCTCCCGCTGCGGTCGAAAAGGTCCGGGCACCCCCGCCGCTCTGGCCAAAATACTGGCCGAGCTGTTCAAAGGGGAGGAAGAGAAATTTCTTCGAATCAATCGCAGAGATGGATATTCTATGTATAATCCTCCCAGTTGGGTAAGCCCCAATCCTTCTGCTTTACTCATTTCACTTCCCGGATTACCTCTGACAAATTTCTAATCCGCTTATAACAGCATTGGCGAAGAATCACCGAGGGGTTTTACAGCCCCGCCCCACAGCCTAAGGACCACAACCGGGAGCTGGATCCCGGGTTCGAAGAAGATACGGATATATTCGTTGTACTCGCGGAAGGGGTGTTTTACCAGGCGAGCTACGATGGCACGGAAGTGGCCATTATCGCTGACTACCCTGGTCTTCTTCCGGCTTCCCACGTAAGTTGTTGAGAAAAAACCTCTCTCGAAAGAGCTTCCTCGCACTGTCTCGTGCTCCACAGGGGAGACGTTCGGCGCGTCACACTACTCCAGGGGCGGCTCCAAAGAGAGCGGCTCCGGCGCCGATCAAGGCTTCTAAAAGGAAGGTCGGTGAAGTCACGACCGGTCCCTCGTCAAAGAGGTAAGGATTTAAAGGTATACTTCAACAGTCACATCCAACTGTAACTTGTACGCTTGTTTGACGCCAGGAAAAAGGTTCACCGGACTAAATCCGAGGGTCCGGCCAGCCGCACTCCCCGTGCCCGGGATTTAGACCCCGTTGGAAAGGCGGGAGCCAACATAGGAACAGTGCCGGACTGTCCTTCGGCCGAGGGTTCGGAGAATATGTCCGTCACCAACTCGGAAGTGGAGAGCGCCATGAACCATCGGCGCTGCAGGGCTGTTTTACGAGACCCTGAGTTTTCGGAAGAGGCATTCAATGCCTTCAGCTCGGACGATGCGTACATCCGAACTGCTCGAAACGGGCTTAGTAGAGCCACGGAGCAGTATTTAACAGATGTGCGGGTAAGTTTTCTTTGTCCGAATAGGATAACCATATGCCAGTAGCCCCCGGGACTGAAAGCAGTTGGTACAACTGACTTAAGGACCGTTGTATGGCCAGGTTCTTACAGAGAAGAACAACCTGCTATCCCAAGAGCTGGAACAATGTCAGACGCAGCTAAATGCTGCTACCGCCGAAATGGAAAAGTCCAACAAGGCGTCACCTGGTAATATTCCCCTCCAACGAGAAAATATACTTATATGCCTCGAATACTAACATTCTTGCCTATACCGTGACATAATGGTCAGGGGGACTCAAAGAGGCGTTGGAAGTCGCGCAAGCGAATGAGCAAGAAGCCAAAAGGCTACAAGCTACAGGCGATCGTGTGCTGAAGCAGGCCATTATTGAGAAAAACCAACTCCAGGATTGCAAGACCCAGCTAGGCGAAGAGCTGAAAGATGTGCGGGCCCAGCTAGCCGATTCCGTGAAGGAGAACAAGCAGTTGCGGGGCAGCATATTCAGTATGTGTCTGAACTATGTTGAGAGTAGTTCGGCGAGAGGAGAAACTGATATAGCTATGATCGCAGGTATATTGACGGGCCGTCCTGAAGAGGAGGTGTCCGGATCATCGAGTGATCTGCTGCAAAAGTTGTCGCAAGTGCACGAACAGGCGCGGCTGGCGATGCGGAGTGTTGCCAAGGCTCTATGGCCATCCGCCTCCCCTCCAAGAAGTATGGAGGAGCTTGTAGAGCGGTTCAAAGGAGCGCAGCGGCGTATCCGACTATGGAAGATATCGGCCTGTCGATAGGGTGCGCGAGAGGCTTGGGCCATGGTGAAGACTCGGTATACCAAGCTTGATCCTAATCACATGGCTCGGGTCGGACCGGTAGGGCCGAATGGGGAAGAAATTCCCGTTAGTTTAGTGTATGACCAAGTAGAGTTGGCCGCCAAATATTCCCAACAGGATTGTAAGTTAGATCGCATGTTGGACGGTATATAGGAGGAAGTGTTTGAGTCCAAGTGACTATGTACTTTCCTCACCGTGTGGAATTCTAGCTGAATTGTATATCATTTGTCATGGCAGACCTTTTCGCTTCAACCTCCGGACCCGAAGGTGCGGAGTGTTTCCGAATACCGTCACGGCCGAATAGGCTGGGGTACGCGTGGAAAACTAAGCGTAGGGGTCATAGTTGCTTGAACAGACAAGTTGTATCTGGCTAGTTCTGTTATATTACATTGAGATTGTAAGAAACATCTTCCAGGGAGAATAGTTCCGTTAAGGGTTCCTTTCCCTGGGTATGCATGCATTAGTAGACATGTCAGAATTGTGATGTGAAAATCACAGAGTGTATAGCTTCTGGGGGTTCACAATAGAGTGAGTGCAAAAAGGTATTTTCCATCCACCGACCAAATATTCCCTTAAGAACGCTAGCTTTCGGCTTCACCCAGTCTAAGATACACATCCGGATGACCCGGCAGTAACAATCGCAGAGGTGCTCCCTTTACCACCTAGCCGAACAATCGGGAACGTAGGGGTAAGCACAGGAGCCAGGCAACCCAGCTTGGCAAAAACTTAAGTCATATCGATGCATATAATGGTGAAGAAAAGACATACGGGGAACACGCGTATGTGTGATGAGCTTAATGCTCGGCAAGTAATATTAACAAGCTTCTGTTAAAAGAAGCCCCCAGGTATAATGAACGTACGTTTGTAAAAATGTGTACGTGAGCAGTATTCGGTCAAGCCGAATGATAGCTTTAGAGCAAAAAAATGTGAAAAAAGGGCGAAAGAGTTATGGAAACTGTAAGGGAGAAGGAGACTAACAAAGGGTTCGGCGCTAGGCATAGAACCTTCGGAGTCTGGCCGCATTCCATGGGTTCGGCTCTAGGCGATTGTCTGATGCGTCACGAAGACAGTATGCTCCTCCGGTAAGAACTTCGTCAATTATGAAGGGACCCTCCCATTTGGGCTTGAGTTTGTCCTTTTTCTTCTCCGGCAAGCGTAGAACGAGTTCGCCAACGTTGTAAGTCTTGGCCCGTACTTCTCTGCTTTGATATCTTCGAGCATGCTATTGATAAAATGCTGAACGGGCTTTGGCGACATCGCGCTCCTCCTCCAGGGCATCTAGGCTGTCCTGCCGATCCAACTCGGCCTCTTTCTCTTCGTACATACGCTTTCGAGGTGAGTCGTGTATAATATCGCAGGGCAATACAGCCTCTGCACCGTACACCATGAAGAAAGGTGTGTATTCGGTAGTACGGTTGGGCGTGGTCCGCAGCCCCCAGAGTACGGAGTCGAGCTCCTCGACCCAGTGCTTGTCTGATTCTTTCAAAGACCGCACTAGTCTGGGTTTGATGCCGCTCATAATAAGACCATCAGCTCGCTCGACTTGACCGTTTGTTTGCGGGTGGTAGACAGAGGCGTAATCGAGCTTAATGCCCAGATTAGCACACCAGGTTTTCACCTCATCAGCTATGAAATTCGAACCGTTATCGGTGATGATGTTGTGACGGTGTACCACATCGGATATAAATGCAATCACCGGTCTGGACTCGGCCGTTTTAACTGGTCTAGCCTCTAACCACTTGGTAAATTTGTCCACCATGACCAACAGATATTTTTTCTTATGGCTTCCCCCTTTAAGGGGTCCGACCATGTCCAAGCACTAGACTGCAAAGGGCCATGTAATGGGGATTGTTTGTAGAGCGGTTGGGGGCATATGGCTTTGGTTGGCGAAGAGTTGGCATCCGACACAGCGTTGGACAAGGTCCTGTGCGTCTGCCCGGGCCGTAGGCCAGTAAAATCCTGTACGGAAGGCCTTGCTGACAAGTGCCCGGGCTGCGGCATGGTGCCCACCGGGACCGGCGTGAATTTCTGCCAAGAGTTGCCGCCCCTCCTCCTCGGAGATACACCTTTGAAGGACTCCGGTAGTGCTTTTCTTGTAGAGCTCTCCTTCGTGAACTTTATAGGCCTTCGAGCGCCGGACTATGCGGCGAGCCTCGTTCTGATCTTCTGGGAGCTCCTTCCTATTAAAGTAGGCCAAGAATGGTTCGGTCCAAGGGGCAATTACTGCCATGATGAGGTGGGTCGATGGTGTTACTTTGGTGGTTGAGCCTCCGATGATATCGGCGTGTTCGTTATCTGTGTTTGTGTTCGGAGCGGGATTGTCGTTGCTATCTCCCCCTTGCCATTCCACGGATGGCTTAAAGAGCCTTTCGAGGAAGATGTTAGGTGGGACGGGGTCGCGCTTAGCGTCGATGCGAGCAAGGACGTCTGCCGCCTGGTTACTTTCGCGGGCGATGTGATGAAATTCGAGTCCCTCGAACCGAGCCGACACCTTCAAAACGGCATTGCGATAAGCTGCCATCT
This sequence comes from Triticum aestivum, assembly GCF_018294505.1. Taxonomy (NCBI): domain Eukaryota; kingdom Viridiplantae; phylum Streptophyta; class Magnoliopsida; order Poales; family Poaceae; genus Triticum; species Triticum aestivum. The sequence goes on along the minus strand of NC_057799.1, from coordinate 404,534,509 downwards.
TTGGATCTTTGGCATCAAAGTCTCCATTGATTTGGGATATTGCGAGGTTTGAGTCCCCGCGCACCTCCAGGCGTTGTATGCCCATTAATACGGCCATCCAGAGGCCATGTAGCAAGGCCTCGTATTCGGCTGCGTTGTTGGAGTCTATGTATAATATTTGGAGTACGTACTGGACGATATCTCTTGTGGGGGACGTTAATACGACGCCCGCCCCTAGCCCTGCCAACATCTTGGAGCCGTCAAAATGCATCACCCAGTTGGAATACACGCCGTACTCTTTAGGGAGTTCGGCTTCTGTCCATTCGGCGACGAAGTCGGCCAGTACCTGGGATTTGATGGCTCTACGTGGTTTGTACATGATGTCGAATGGCAGGAGCTCAATGGCCCATTTGGCAATCCGGCCCATTGCATCCCGGTTGTTAATTATATCATTGAGGGGCACTTCGGAGGCCATCGTGATAGAGCACTCCTGAAAGTAGTGCCGCAATTTTCGAGATGCCATGAAGACTGCATATGCTATTTTTTGATAATGAGGGTACCGGGATTTGCATGGTGTGAGGACGGTGGATACGTAGTATGCCGGCTTCTGGAGCGGGAATTTGTGTCCGTCCTGTTCTCGTTCGACGACGAGTACAGTGCTCACCACCTGGTGTGTTGCTGATATGTATAAGAGCATTTGTTCGCCGGCGTTTGGCGCGGCCAGGCTTGGGTTGCTTTCCAGAAGGGCTTTTATTTCTTCCAGTCCGGCCGTCGCCGCGTCTGTCCACTCGAAGTTACCGGTGCGCCTAGAAGGCAATAGAGCGGCAGCGCCTTTTCTCCCAACCTGGAGATGAAGCGGCTTAAAGCTGCCATGCACCCAGTGAGTTTTTGGACCTGCTTGAGTTCGGTTGGCGTAGCCAGTTGTGACAGAGCTCGGATTTTGGCTGGATTTGCTTCAATTCCTCTATTGGAAATGATGAAGCCCAATAGTTTACCGGCGGGGACGCCGACGACGCACTTTTCTGGGTTAAGCTTGATGTCGTATGTGCGGAGGTTGTCGAATGTGAGATGCAAGTCGTCTATTAGTGTTTCGACGTGTCTAGTTTTGATTTCGACGTGTCTAGTTTTGATGACGACGTCATCCACGTAGGCCTCCACTGTTTTGCCGATCTGTTTCTCGAGGCATGTTTGGATCATGCGCTGGTAGGTGGCGCCGGCGTTCTTGTGCCCGAAAGGCATGGTGTTGAAGCAAAACGGCCCGTATGGTGTAATGAATGCTGTTGCGGCTTGATCGGACTCCTTCATTTTGATTTGATGGTATCCGGAATATGCATCAAGGAAGCACAGCGAGTCGTGACCTGTGGTAGCGTCAATGATTTGATCAATGCGGGGAAGAGGGAAGGGATCCTTAGGGCAAGCCTTGTTAAGGTCTTTAAAATCGACGCATAGGCGCCAGGATTTATCCTTCTTTGGTACCATTACCAAGTTTGCCAGCCAGTCCGGATGTTTAATGTCTTTGATGAATCCGGCCTCGATGAGTTTGGCTAGCTCCTCCCCCATAGCTTGTCGTTTGGGTTCGGAAAAGCGCCGCAGAGTTTGCTTGACCGGCTTATATCCCTTTAGTATGTTGAGGCTATGTTTGGCCCTCGCGCGGGATTCCTGGCATATCGGAAGGATGCCAGGCGAATATATCCCAGTTTTCGCGCAGGAAGTCTCGTAGTGCGGCGTCGACTGCAGGGCTGAGTTGTGCTCCGATAGACGCTGTCTTCTTCGGGTCTGTTGGATGGACCTGAAATTTGACTATTTCTTCTGCTGGCTTGAAGGAAGTGCATTTGGGTCGTTTGTCCAGGATCACATCGTCCTTATCCACGGTGGAGCGTAGTGCGCTTAGTTCTTCGGCCGCAAGGGCCTCAGACAATGCCTCGAGGGCCAAGGATGCGGTTTTATTCTCGGCGCGGAGGGCTATGTCTGGATCGCTGACTAGGGTGATTATTCCATTAGGCCCGGGAATTTTTAGCTTCATATACCCATAATGAGGTATGGCTTGAAAGCGCATGAAGGCCTCTCGCCCTAGCAGGGCGTGGTACCCACTGTTGAAAGGGGCCACCTGGAAAGTTATTTCTTCGGACCGATAATTCTCCAGCGTGCCGAACACCACATCCAGTGTAATTTTTCCTGCACACCGAGCTTCCCGGCTAGGAATGATACCTCGAAAGGTTGTGCTGCTTTTCTCGATGCGGCTCCTGTCTATTTCCATCTTGTGGAGTGTGTCCTCGTAAATGAGGTTTAGTCCGCTGCCGCTGTCCATGAGGACTTTTGTGAGTCGAAAGTTGTCCACGATGGGACTGAGGACTAGGGCAGCTGGCGCTCGGACTATTCTGTATTTAGGTTCGTCACTGGCGTTGAAGGTTATGGCCGTGTCGTTACAGGGGTCAATTGCAACGACCTGGCAAACTTCGGCGAGATCGCGCATGGCCCTTTTACGCTTATTGTTTGAAGCGAATGTCTCGAAGACTGCCAATACTCTATTGTCATCGTTTTCTGGAGGGTGTTGTTCTGGGGTGTCCTTGGTAAGGATGTCCTCGCCGCTCTTGGCTACCTGCCGAAGTATCCAACATGCTCTAAGGCTGTGGGTTGCCACGGTATCCGGCGTCGTGTGTATTTTGCATGGGCCACTGAGCCATCCCTCCAGAACGGTGCCGTGCAATGTAATAGGTTTATGTTTTTTGACTGTTCGGCTGGGCGAGCCACGGGGGCGCGTCCTTTTTGTCTGTAGGGGGAGCCGGGATGGTTCCCAGCAAGCTGCCTAAGTTTTCCAGACGCTTCCCATCGCGCTGTACTTTTGTACGATAGTCGCTAGGTCAGCGAACTTTGGTATGCGGCGGCGATTGATGGTGTTAAGGATACCTTCGTCCGCGCAGTTGTTGGAGAATGCTGTTATCGCGTCTTCGTCGCGGCAGTCTTTTACCTTGTTTTTAGCAAGGAGGAATCTGGCCCAGAAGTGGTGGACCGTTTCCTGAGACTGTTGTTTGATGCTCCTGAGAGCATATATGTCCGGGTGGGTGGGTGGAATTGAATCCAAACCCTGACCCGATTTTGGATCCGGAGTTTGGACGTCTACCGGGCCGGGCAGTTCGGGCTCCGGGATATCGACTGATTTTTTAGGCTCGTCATCCAACTCTATGTTCGGAGGAAGAGACATGCTCTTCTGCCGAAAAATATCTGGCTCTTCGAGATCGGCGATCCGAACATAGTTCGTCTTCAATATAGTGGAAGAGTTGCTCCGCTCCTCGACTACCGCTATCTGATGGGTGGTCGGTGGAGTTTTAATTTCTCTCTGGTCGGGTTTAAGCTCGACCCGATCGTAGTCTGTAGCGACCCCCAAGGCGGCCATGTGATCCAGGAGTTCGTTCAACGACGATAACTCCCTTGGATCCATGCGAGCGGAGTATTCGGGATCAACGTGGAGGCGATTTTCGATGACTTGAGAGGTCATCGTTGGCTTAAGGGCCGAGCCGGCGGTCATGACGAAGCCGCCGAGTCGGAGGGTCTGGCCTGGGGCCAGGGCTCCTCCGGAGATGATATTATCCTTGACAACAAGGCGAGCCATCAACCCTCTTGGCGACGGCACAGTGGAACTCTCAATGAAAGCACCAATGTCGGTGTCAAAACCGGCGGATCTCGGGTAGGGGGTCCCGAACTGTGCGTCTAGGATCGATGGTAACAGGAGACGGGGGACACAATGTTTACCCAGGTTCAGGCCCTCTCTATGGAGGTAATACCCTACTTCCTGCTTGATTGATCTTGATGAATATGAGTGTTACAAGAGTTGATCTACCACGAGATCGTAATGGCTAAACCCTAGAAGTCTAGCCTATGAGTATATGGTAATGAATCTGTCCTATCCGGACTATGCTCTCTGATTTATATAGACACCGGAGAGATCTAGGGTTACATGAGGTCGGTTACATAGGAGGGAATCTTCATAATAGGTCGCCTAGCTTGCCTTCCACGCCAAGTAGAGTCCAATCCGGACACGGGTATAGTCTTCGGTCTTCGGTCTTCGTGTCTTCGCAGCCCATCAGTCTGGCCCATGGATAACAGGCCGGAGGCCCGAGGACCCCTTAGTCCAGGACTCCTTCAGTGGGCCCCTGGCCTTGATTCTTTCGCCGGTATTTTTTATTATTTCCAAAAATAATCTTCGTGAAGTTTCAGGTCATTCCGAGAACTTTTGTTTCTGCACAAAAATAACACCATAGCAATTCTGCTGAAAACAGCGTCAGTCCGGGTTAGTTCCGTTCAAATCATGCAAGTTAGGGTCCAAAACAAGGGCAAAAGTGTTTGGAAAAGTAGATACGACGGAGACGTATCAACTCCCCAAAGCTTAAACCTTTGCTTGTCCTCGAGCAATTCAGTTGATAAATTGAAAGATAAAGAAAAAAAATTACAAACTCTGTTTGCTCTTGTTGTTGTAAATATGTAAAGCCAGCATTCAAGTTTTCAGCAAAGATTATGAACTAACCATATTCACAATAACACTTAGGTCTCATGTTTACTCATGTCTATGGCATAATCAACTAGCGAGCAATAATAATAAATCTCGGATGACAACACTTTCTCAAAACAATCATGATATGATATAACAAGATGGTATCTCACTAGCCCTTTCTGAGACCGCAAAACATAAATGCAGAGCACCTTTAAAGATCAAGGACTGACTAAACATTGAATTCATGGTAAAAGAGATCCAGTCATAGTCATACCCAATATAAATTAATAGTAATGGATGCAAATGACAGCGGTGCTCTCCAGCTGGTGCTTTTTAATAAGAGGGTGATGACTCAACATAAAAGTAAATAGATAGGCCCTTCGCAGAGGGAAGCAGGGATTTGTAGAGGTGCCAGAGCTCGATTTTAAAGAAGAGATAAATAATATTTTGAGCGGCATACTTTCATTGTCAACATAACAACCAAGAGATGGCGATATCTTCCATGCTACTCACATTATAGGCGGTTCCCAAACAGAATGGTAAAGTTTATACTCCCCCTCCACCAACAAGCATCAATCCATGGCTTGCTCGAAACAACGAGTGCCTCCAACTAACAACAGCCCTAGGGGACTTTTGTTTGCAATTATTTCAATTTGATTTGCATAAAGCATGGGACTGGGCATCCCGGTGACCAGCCATTTTCTCGTGAGTGAGGAGCGGAGTCCACTCCTCTTAAGAATAACCCGTCTAGCATGGAAGATACAGACAGCCCTAGTTGATACATGAGCTATTCGAGCATGCAAAACAGAATTTCATTTCAAGGTTTAGAGTTTGGAACATACACATTTACTTGGAACGGCAGGTAGATACCGCATATATAGGAAGGTATAGTGGACTCATATGGAATAACTTTGGAGTTTAAGGGATTGGATGCACAAGCAGTATTCCCGCTTAGTACAAGTGAAGGCTAGCAAAAGACTGGGAAGCGGCCAACTAGAGAGCGACAACAGTCATGAACATGCATTAAAATTAATAAACATTGAGTGCAAGCATGAGTAGGATATAATCCACCATGAACATAAATATTGTGAAGGCTATGTTGATTTTGTTTCAACTACATGTGTGAACATGTGCCAAGTCAAGTCTCTCGAATCATTCAAAGGAGGATACCACCCTATCATACCACATCACAACCATTTTAATAGCATGTTGGCACGCAAGGTAAACCATTATAAACTCCTAGCTAATTAAGCATGGCATAAGTAACTATAATCTCTAATTGTCATTGCAACATGTTTATTCATAATAGGCTGAATCGGGAACGATGAACTAATCATATTTACAAAAACAAGAGAGGTCGAGTTCATACCAGCTTCTCCCATCTCAATCAATCCATCATATATCGTCATTATTGCCTTTCACTTGCACGACCGAACGATGTGAATAATAATAATAGTGCACGTGCATTGGACTAAGCTGGAATCTGCGAGCATTCAATAAACAGGAGAAGACAAGGCAGTATGGGCTCTTGGTTAAATCAACAATAATGCATATAAGAGCCACTCCAACATTTTTATCATGGTCTTCTCCTATCGACCCCCAAAGAAAAGAAGTAAAACTATTTACACGGGAAAGCTCCCAACAAGCAAAAGAAGAACAGGAAATCTTTTTGGGTTTTCTTTTAATTAATACTACTACAGCAAGAAAGTAAACTAGCTAAAAGCTACAACTAACTTTTTTTGTTTTCTTAAGGTTTTTCAAACACACAAGAAGAAAGCACAAAAAGGAAAATAAACTAGCATGGATATTACAATGAAAAAGTATGAGCACCGACAACTAGCATGAGTGTGTGAACATGAATGTAATGTCGGTGAGAAATACGTACTCCCCCAAGCTTAGGCTTTTGGCCTAAGTTGGTCTACTGCCACGGCTGGCCTGGCGGATATCCAAAGTTGTAGTTGGGGTCGTACTGAGATGAAGCCTCAGGTTGCCACTGGCTGGCCATCTCCTCCGGATCGCACTGGTAAACAAACTGGCGTGAAGGAACAAATTGTGGTTCCGGATCTGGCTCTGTAGCTGAGGTGGGGTTCCGGTAGGCGTGAATGGCCTCCAGCGGAACTAGGTACTTGCCTGCAGATAAGTCAAACAAGGAAGGAGCAGGCAAAGTAATAGTCTCAGGGTGATTTTTATCAAATAACAAACTATAGTTAAGCTCCTTTTTCTTGTTCTTAACAATGAAATCATGTGCAACCATACTCCTGTAGTCTAGAAAAACTGTAGGCAAAAACTTTTCTTCTTTCTCATAATGCCTAATAGGTATGTTAAAGTATGCAGCGAGGCGCGAGGCGAAGATGCCTCCCAAGATGGGGCCTTTAGTACGGTTAAGATTTAACCGCTTTGCAACAATAGCGCCCATACTAAATGTGTCGTCATGAAACAGGGCATGGCACAAAAGAACAATATCAGGGGCACTTAAGTTGCCACAGTTTCCACGACCAATTAAGCATCTACTAGCAAATATTGCAAAGTAACGTAAAACAAGAAAATGTATGCTAGTAATTCATGCATCGGAAACTTTCCTAGTTTCCCCTAGAGCAATTGTATCAATAAACCCCTCCACATCGTCACGATGTGGTTCCTCTACGCTACCCAAAGAGGGCAATTTGCAAACCTCACAAAATTCAGAGAGGGGCATCTCCTTATACTCATCATATAAATAAAAATCCACCGAAGGTGGTAACCTCCTAGCGTGGAAATGAAAATTTTGCACAAAGATATTAGTGAGTAAGAGATACTGTTCGTGTTGGTCGCGGAGGAAGTCGGTGAGGCCTGCATTATCAGCCAACTCATAAAAATCATCATAAATCCCGGCTGCTCTCAAGAAATCATCACAAGGCCATTCACATGGCCGAACTTCCGCGATGCGAGGGAGATTATATTTGGGCCTCTCTTCTTCTTCACTTTGCTTATCCTTCGAGCTTCGGCTCGAAGAGCCCCTCAAAAATCTCTTCATCATTTTCTGAAAATTTCTGAAATTTATAGTAACTTCAAATAAAAGTGAACCAAACTCAACAAAATTGATAGCAACTACTCCCACATGTGCCTAGAGACTATATCGTGCATTAGAACTACTTGGAACCATATAAATTTGACATGCAAGCTCAAGAACATGGTCACCTAGGCAGCAAAAATTTGCAATGAATAAAGCACTAGAACAAAAACTAATTGGACCATTGGAGGAGTCACATACTAAGGAACAATCCCCAAAGCAGTTTTGTGAGAGGTGCTTTGAGCAAGGAGATCGAAAATCGCAGCAAAATGAGCAAGAACTCGTGCTTGAGCTGGTTGGTGATTTTTTTTGGGAGGAAGGTGTGTGTGGTTGCTGGAATAAGTGGAGGGGAGCCACCATGGGCCCACGAGGCAGGGGGGCGCGTAGGGGGTGGGCGCGCCTTGGACCCTCGTGGCCAGGTGCTCGCTCCCCCTGCTATGTTCTCAGTGCCAGATATTCTCAAATATTCTAGAAAAAATCATATTTCATTTTCGGGGCATTTGGAGAACTTTTATTTTCGAGGTATTTTTTTAATTGCATGGATAATTCAGAAAACAGACAGAAAATACTATTTTTGCTTTATTTCAACTAAATAACAGAAAGTAAAAGGAGGGTACAGAGAGTTGTGCCTTCTAACTTCATCCATCCCATGCTCATCAAAAGGAATCCACTAACAAGGTTGATCAAGTCTTGTTAACAAACTCATTCTGAATAACATGGAACCGGGGAAATTTTGAATAACACTATGTTACCTCAACGGGGATATGCACGTCCCCAATAATAAGAATATCATATCTCTTTTTGACAATAGGAAGAGGAAATTCAAAACCTCCAAAAATAATCGATAGAATTTTTCCAATAGAATTGATACTGTGGACTTGAGGTTGTTTCCTCGGAAAGTGTACCGTATGCTCATTGCCATTAACATGAAAAGTGACATTGCCTTTGTTGCAATCAATAACAGCCCCTGCAGTATTCAAAAAGGGTCTTCCAAGAATAATAGACATACTATTGTCCTTGGGAATATCAATAATGACAAAGTCCGTTAAAATAGTAACGTTTGTAACCACAACAGGCACATCCTCACAAATACCGACAGGTATAGCAGTTGATTTATTGGCCATTTGCAAAGATATTTCAGTAGGTGGCAACTTATTCAAATCAAGTCTACAATATAAAGAAAGAGGCATAACACTAACACCGGCTCCAAGATCACATAAAGCAGTTCTAACATAATTTCTTTTAACGGAGCATGGTATAGTGGGTACTCCTGGATCTCCTAACTTCTTTGGTATTCCACCTTTAAAAGTATAATTAGCAAGCATGGTGGAAATTTCAGCTTCCGGTATCTTTCTTTTATTAGTAACAATTTCTTTCATATACTTAGCATAAGGATTCATTTTGAGCATATCAATCAAACGCATACGAAAAAAGATAGGTCTAATCATTTCAGCAAAGCGCTCAAAATCCTCATCATCCTTTTTCTTGGATGGTTTGGGAGTAAAAGGCATGGGCTTCTGAACCCATGGTTCTCTTTCTTTACCGTGCTTCCTAGCAACAAAGTCTCTCTTATCATAACGTTGATTCTTTGATTGTGGGTTATCAAGATCAACAAAAGGTTCAATTTCTACATCATTATTATTGCTAGGTTGAGCATCAACATGAACATCATCATTAACATTATCACTAGGTTCATGTTCATTACCAGATTGTGTTTCAGCATCAGAAATAGAAATATCATTGGGATTCTCAGGTGTGTCTACAACAGGTTCACTAGAAGCATGCAAAGTCCTATCATTTTTCTTTTTCTTCTTCTTAGAAGGACTAGGTGCATCAACATTATTTCTTTGAGAATCCTGCTCAATTCTCTTAGGGTGGCCCTCAGGATACAAGGGTTCCTGAGTCACTTTACCCCCTCTAGTTGCAACTCTAACAGCAAAGTCATTATTCTTACTATTCAATTCATTGAGCAAATCATTCTGAGCTTTAAGTACTTGTTCTACTTGAGTGGCAACCATAGAAGCATGTTACTAATGAGTTTAAGTTCACCTTTAACTCTAGACATATAATCACCCAAGTGTTCAATCATATAAGCCTTGCGTTTTAATTCTCTACCAACATAAGCATTGAAGTTTTCTTGTTTGACAATAAAATTATCAAACTCATCTAAGCATTGGCTAGCAGACTTATAATGAGGAATATCACCTTCATCAAATCTATAAAGAGAATTTACCTTTACTACCCGTGTCGGGTTATCAAGACCATGTGTTTCTTCAACAGGTGGTAAATTAAGACCATGTATTTCTTCAACAGGAGGTAAATTCTTAACATCTTCAGCTTTTATACCTTTTTCTTTCATAGATTTCTTTGCCTCTTGCATATCTTCAGGACTGAGAAATAGAACACCCCTTTTCTTCAGAGTTGGCTTAGGAAGTGGTTCAGGAAGTGTCCAATTATTTTCATTGGTCAACATATTATTCAATAGAATTTCAGCTTGATCAACAGTTCTTTCCCTGAAAACACAACCAGCACAACTATCCAGGTGGTCTCTGGAAGCATCGGTTAGTCCATTATAAAAGATATCAAGTATTTCATTTTTCTTGCGAGGATGATCAGGCAAAGCATTAAGTAATTGGAGAAGCCTCCCCAAGCTTGTGGGAGACTCTCTTCTTCAATTTGCACAAAATTATATATTTCCCTTAAAGCAGCTTGTTTCTTATGAGCAGGGAAATATTTAGCAGAGAAGTAATAAATCATATCCTGTGGACTACGCACACAACCAGGATCAAGAGAATTAAACCATATCTTAGCATCACCCTTTAATGAGAACGGAAATAATTTAAGGATATAATAGTAGCGAGTTTTCTCATCATTAGTGAACAGGGTGGCTATATCATTTAATTTAGTAAGATGTGCCACAACAGTTTCAAATTCATAGCCATAGAAAGGATCAGATTCAACCAAAGTAATTATATCAGGATCAACAGAGAATTCATAATCCTTATCAGTAACAAAGATAGGTGAAGTAGCATAAGCAGGATCATATTTCATTCTAGCATTCAGAGATTTTTCTTTTAGCTTAGCTAATAATTTCTTAAGATCACTTCTATCATTGCAAGCAAGAAAGTCTCTAGCAGTTTCTTCATCCATAACATAACCCTCAGGCACAACAGGCAATTCATATCTAGGGGGAGAATCTTCATCATCACTTTCATCAATATTATCAGTTTCAATAATTTCATTCTCTCTAGCCCTAGCAAGTTGTTCATCAAGAAATTCACCAAGTGGCACAGTAGTATCAAGCATAGAAGTAGTTTCATCATAAGTATCATGCATAGCAGAAGTGGCATCATCAATAACATGCGACATATCAGAATTAATAGCAGAAGCAGGTTTAGGTGTCGCAAGTTTACTCAAAACAGAAGGTGAATCAAGTGCAGAGCTAGATGGCAGTTCCTTACCTCCCCTCGTAGTTGAGGGATAAATTTTGGTTTTCTCGTCTTTCAAGTTCCTCATAGTGATCAGCAGATATAAATCCCAAGTGACTCAAAGAATAGAGCTATGCTCCCCGACAATGGCGCCGGAAAATAGTCTTGATAACCCACAAGTATAGGGGATCGCAACAGTTTTCGAGGGTAGAGTATTCAACCCAAATTTATTGATTCGACACAAGGGGAGCCAAAGAATATTCTCAAGTATTAGCAGTTGAGTTGTCAATTCAACCACACCTGGATAACTTAATATCTGCAGCAAAGTATTTAGTAGCAAAGTAGTATGGAAGTAATGGTAACGGTGGCAAAAGTAACGGTAGCAGTTTTGTAGTGATTGTAACAGCAGCAACGGAAAAGTAAATAAGCGAAGAACAATATGTGAAAAGCTCGTAGGCATTGGATCAGTGATGGAGAATTATGCCGGATGCGATTATTCATGCAACAGTTATAACATAGGGTGACACAGAACTAGCTCCAATTCATCAATGTAATGTAGGCATGTATTCCGAATATAGTCATACGTGCTTATGGAAAAGAACTTGCATGACATCTTTTGTCCTACCCTCCCGTGGCAGCGGGGTCCTATTGGAAACTAAGGGATATTAAGGCCTCCTTTTAATAGAGTACCGGACCAAAGCATTAACACATAGTGAACACATGAACTCCTCAAACTACGGTCATCACCGGGAGTGGTCCCGATTATTGTCACTTCGGGGTTGCCGGATCATAACACATAGTAGGTGACTATAGACTTGCAAGATAGGATCAAGAACACATATATATTCATGAAAACATAATAGGTGCAGATCTGAAATCATGGCACTCGGGCCCTAGTGACAAGCATTGAGCATAGAAAAGTCATAGCAATATCAATCTCAGAACATAATGGATACTAGGGATCAAACCCTAACAAAACTAACTCGATTACATGATAAATCTCATCCAACCCATCACCGTCCAGCAAGCCTCCGATGGAATTACTCACGCACGGCGGTGAGCATCATGAAATTGGTGATGGAGGATGGTTAATGATGACGATGGCGATGGATTCCCCTCTCCGGAGCCCCGAACGGACTCCAAATCAGCCTTCCCGAGAGAGATTAGGGCTTGGCGGCGGCTCCATATCGTAAAACACGATGAATCCTTCTCTCTGATTTTTTTCTCCCCAAACACGAATATATAGAGTTGGAGTTGAGGTCGGTGGAGCACCAGGGGGCCCACGAGGCAGGGGGCGCGCCCCCCACCCTCGTGGATAGGGTGTGGGCCCCCTGGCCTTGATTCTGTCACCAGTATTTTTTATTATTTCCAAAAATAATATCCGTGAAGTTTCAAGTCATTCCGAGAACTTTTGTTTCTGCACAGAAATAACACAATAGCAATTCTGCTGAAAACAGCGTCAGTCCGGGTTAGTTCCATTCAAATCATGCAAGTTAGGGTCCAAAACAAGGGCAAAAGTGTTTGAAAAGTAGAAACGACGGAGACGTATCACACGCCGTCGTGCTGACGAAGCTCTCCCTCGACACTTAGCTGGATCGAGAGTTCGTGGGACACCACCGAGCTGAACGTGTGCAGATCGCGGAGGTGCCGTACTTTCGGTACTAGGATCGGTCGGATCATGAAGACGTACGACTACATCAACTGCGTTGTCATAACGCTTCCGCTTTCGGTCTACAAGGGTACGTAGACAACACTCTCCCCTCTCGCTGCTATGCATCACCTAGATGGATCTTGCGTGTGCGTAGGATTTTTTTTTGAAATTACTGCGTTCCCCAACAGTGGCATCCGAGCCAGGTCTATGCGTAGATGTTATATGCATGAGTAGAACACAAAGAGTTATGGGCGATAATAGTCATACTGCTTACCAGCATGTCATACTTTGATTCGGCGGTATTGTTGGATGAAGCGGCCCGGACCGACATTACGCGTACGCTTACGCGAGACTGGTTCTACCGACGTGCTTCACACACAGGTGGCTGGCGGGCGTCAGTTTCTCCAACTTTAGTTGAATCGAGTGTGGCTACGCCCAATCCTTGTTGAAGGTTAAAACATCACACTTGACGAAAAATCGTTGTGGTTTTGATGCGTAGGTAAGAATGGTTCTTGCTCAACCCGTAGCAGCCACGTAAAACTTGCAACAACAAAGTAGAGGACATCTAACTTGTTTTTGCATGGCATGTTGTGATGTGATATGGTCAAGACATGATGCTAAATTTTATTGTATGAGATGATCATGTTTTGTAACAGAGTTATCGGCAACTGGCAGGAGCCATATGGTTGTCGCCTTATTGTATGAAATGCAATGGCCATGTAATTGCTTTACTTTATCACTAAGCGATAGCGATGGTCGTAGAAGCAATAGTTGGCGAGATGACAATGATGCTTCGATGGAGATCAAGGTGTCAAGCCGGTGACGATGGTGATCATGACGGTGCTTTGGAGATGGAGATCAAAGGCACAAGATGATGATGGCCATATCATATCACTTATATTGATTGCATGTGATGTTTATCCTTTATGCATCTTATTTTTGCTTAGTTCTGCGGTAGCATTATAAGATGATCTCTCACTAAATTTCAAGGTACAAGTGTTCTCCCTGAGTATGCACCGTTGCGAAAGTTCGTCGCGCCGAGACACCACGTGATGATCGGGTGTGATAAGCTCTACGTTCACATACAACAGGGGCAAGCCAGTTTTGCACACGCAGAATACTCGGGTTGAACTTGACGAGCCTAGCATATGAAGATATGGCCTCGGAACACTGAGACCGAAAGGTCGAGCGTGAATCATATAGTAGATATGATCAACATAGTGATGTTCACCATTGAAAACTACTCCATCTCACGTGATGATCGGACATGGTTTAGTTGATTTGGATCACGTGATCACTTAGATGATTAGTGGGATGTCTATCTAAGTGGGAGTTCTTAAGTAATATGATTAATTGAACTTTAATTTATCATCAACTTAGTACCTGATAGTATTTTGCATGTCTATGTTGTTGTAGATAAATGGCCCGTGCTGTTGTTCCATTGAATTTTAATGCGTTCCTAGAGAAAGCTAAGTTGAAAGATGATGGTAGCAATTACACGGACTGGGTTCGTAACTTGAGGATTATCCTCATTGCTGCACAGAAGAATTACGTCCTGGAAGCACCGCTAGGTGCCAAACCTGCTGCAGGAGCAACGCCAGATGTTATGAACGCCTGGCAGAGCAAAGCTGATGACTACTCGATAGTTCAGTGTGCCATGCTTTATGGCTTAGAACCGGGACTTCAACGACGTTTTGAACATCATGGAGCATATGAGATGTTCCAGGAGTTGAAGTTAATATTTCAAGCAAATGCCCGGATTGAGAGATATGAAGTCTCCAATAAGTTCTACAGCTGCAAGATGGAGGAGAATAGTTCTGTCAGTGAGCATATACTCAAAATGTCTGGGTATAACAATCACTTGATTCAACTGGGAGTTAATCTTCCTAATCATAGTGTCATTGACAGAATTCTTCAATCACTGCCACCAAGCTACAAGAGCTTCGTGATGAACTATAATATGCAAGGGGTGGATAAGACAATTCCCGAGCTCTTCGCAATGCTAAAGGCTGCCGAGGTAGAAATCAAGAAAGAGCATCAAGTGTTGATGGTCAACAAGACCACCAGTTTCAAGAAAAAGGGTAAAGGGAAGAAGGGGGACTTCAAGAAGAACGGCAAGCAAGTTGCTCAAGTGAAGAAGCCCAAGTCTGGACCTAAGCCTGAGACTAAGTGCTTCTACCGCAAAGGGACTGGTCACTAGAAGCGGAACTGCCCCAAGTATTTGGCGGATAAGAAGGATGGCAAGGTGAACAAAGGTATATGTGATATACATGTTATTAATGTGTACCTTACTAATGATCGCAGTAGTGCTTGGGTACTTGATACTGGTTCTGTTGCTAATATTTGCAACTCGAAACAAGGACTACGGATTAAGCGAAGATTGGCTAAGGACGAGGTGACAATGCGAGTGGGAAATGGTTCCAAAGTCGATGTGATCGCCGTCGGCACGCTGCCTCTACATCTACCTTCAGGATTAGTTTAGACCTGAATAATTGTTATTTGGTGCCAGCGTTAAGCATGAACATTATATCTGGATCTTGTTTGATGCGAGACGGTTATTCATTTAAATCAGAGAATAATGGTTGTTCTATTTATATGAGTAATATCTTTTATGGTCATGCACCCTTGAAGAGTCGTCTATTTTTGTTGAATCTTGATAGTAGTGACACACATATTCATAATATTGAAGCCAAAAGATGCAGAGTTGATAATGATAGTGCAACTTATTTGTGGCACTGCCGTTTAGGTCATATTGGTGTAAAGCGCATGAAGAAACTCCATTCTGATGGACTTTTGGAATCACTTGGTACTTGCGAACCATGCCTCATGGGCAAGATGACTAAAACTCCGTTCTCCGGAACAATGGAGCGAGCAACGGATTTGTTGGAAATCATACACACTGATGTATGTGGTCCGATGAATATTGAAGCTCGCGGCGGGTATCGTTATTTTCTCACCTTCACAGATGATTTGAGCAGATATGGGTATATCTACTTAATGAAACATAAGTCTGAAACATTTGAAAAGTTCAAAGAATTTCAGAGTGAAGTGGAAAATCATCGTAACAAGAAAATAAAGTTTCTACGATCTGATCATGGAGGAGAATATTTGAGTTACGAGTTTGGTCTTCATTTGAAACAATGCGGAATAGTTTCGCAACTCACGCCACCCGGAACACCGCAACGTAATGGTGTGTCCGAATGTCGTAATCGTACTTTACTAGATATGGTGCGATCTATGATGTCTCTTACTAATTTACCGCTATCGTTTTGGGGTTATGCTTTAGAGACGGCTACATTCACGTTAAATAGGGCACCATCTAAATCCGTTGAGACGACACCTTATGAACTGTGGTTTGGCAAGAAACCCAAGTTGTCGTTTCTTAAAGTTTGGGGCTGCGATGCTTATGTGAAAAAGCTTCAACCTGATAAGCTCGAACCCAAATCGGAGAAATGTGTCTTCATAGGATACCCAAAGGAGACTGTTGGGTACACCTTCTATCACAGATCCGAAGGCAAGACATTCGTTGCTAAGAATGGATCCTTTCTAGAGAAGGAGTTTCTCTCGAAAGAAGTGAGTGAGAGGAAAGAAGAACTTGATGAGGTAACTATACCTACTCCCTTATTGGAAAGTAGTTCATCACAGAAATCAGTTCTTGTGACTCCTACACCAATTAGTGAGGAAGCAAATGATGATGATCATATAACTTCAGATCAAGTTACTACCAAACCTCGTAGGTCAACCAGAGTAAGATCCGCACCAGAGTGGTACGATAATCCAGTTCTGGAGGTCATGTTACTTGACCATGACGAACCTACGAACTATGAGGAAGCGATGATGAGCCCAGATTCCGCGAAATGGCTTGAGGCCATGAAATCTGAGATGGGATCCATGTATGAGAACAAAGTGTGGACTCTGGTTGACTTGCCCGATGATCGGCAAGCCATCGAGAATAAATGGATCTTCAAGAAGAAGACTGACGCTGACGGTAATGTTACTGTCTACAAAGCTCGACTTGTTGCGAAAGGTTTTCGACAAGTTCAAGGAGTTGACTACGATGAGACCTTCTCGCCCGTAGCGATGCTTAAGTCCGTCCGGATCATGTTAGCAATTGCTGCATTTTATGATTATGAAATTTGGCAAATGGATGTAAAGACTGCATTCCTGAATGGATTTCTGGAAGAAGAGTTGTATATGATGCAACCTGAAGGTTTTATCAATCCAAAGGATGCTAACAAAGTGTGCAAGCTCCAGCGATCCATTTATGGACTGGTGCAAGCATCTCGGAGTTGGAATAAACGTTTTGATAGTGTGATCAAAGCATATGGTTTTATACAGACTTTTGGAGAAGCCTGTATTTACAAGAAAGTGAGTGGGAGCTCTGTAGAATTTCTAATATTATATGTGGATGACATATTGTTGATTGGAAATGATATAGAATTTCTGAATAGCGTAAAACGATACTTGAATAAAAGTTTTTCAATGAAAGACCTCGGTGAAGCTGCTTATATATTAGGCATCAAGATCTATAGAGATAGATCAAGACGCTTAATTGGACTTCACAAAGCACATACCTTGATAAAGTTTTGAATAAATTCAAAATGGATCAAGCAAAGAAAGGGTTCTTGCTTGTGTTACAAGGTATGAAATTGAGTCAGACTCAATGCCCGACCACTGCAGAAGATAGAGAGAAAATGAAAGTCATTCCCTATGCTTCAACCATAGGTTCTATCATGTATGCAATGCTGTGTACCAGACCTGATGTGTGCCTTGCTATTAGTTTAGCAGGGAGGTACCAAAGTAATCCAGGAGTGGATCACTGGACAGCGGTCAAGAACATCCTGAAATACCTGAAAAGGACTAAGGATATGTTTCTCGTTTATGGAGGTGACAAAGAGCTCGCCGTAAATGGTTACGTTGATGCAAGCTTTGACACTGATCCAGATGACTCTAAGTCACAAACCGGATACATGTTTATATTGAACGGTGGAGCTGTCAGTTGGTGCAGTTCTAAGCAAAGCGTCGTGGCGGGATCAACGTGTGAAGCGGAGTACATAGCTGCTTCAGAAGCAGCAAATGAAGGAGTCTGGATGAAGGAGTTCATATCCGATCTAGGTGTCATACCTAGTGCATCGGGTCCAATGAAAATCTTTTGTGACAATACTGGTGCAATTTCCTTGGCAAAGGAATCCAGGTTTCACAAGAGAACCAAGCACATCAAAAGACGCTTCAATTCCATCCGCGATCAAGTCAAGGAGGGATACATAGAGATTTGCAAGATACATACTGATCTGAATGTTGTAGACCTGTTGACTAAGCCTCTCTCACGAGCAAAACATGATCAGCACCAAGACTCCATGGGTGTTAGAATCATTACTGTGTAATCTAGATTATTGACTCTAGTGCAAGTGGGAGACTGAAGGAAATATGCCCTAGAGGCAATAATAAAGTTGTTATTTATATTTCCTTGTATCATGATAAATGTTTATTATTCATGCTAGAATTGTATTAACCGGAAACTTAGTACATGTGTGAATACATAGACAAACAGAGTGTCACTAGTATGCCTCTACTTGACTAGCTCGTTGAATCAAAGATGGTTAAGTTTCCTAGCCATGGGCATGAGTTGTCATTTGGTTAATGGGATCACATCATTAGAGAATGATGTGGTTGACTTGACCCATTCCGTTAGCCTAGAACTTGATCGTTTAGTTTATTTGCTATTGCTTTCTTCATGACTTATACATGTTCCTATGACTATGAGATTATGCAACTCCCGAATACCGGAGGAACACTTAGTGTGCTACCAAACGTCACAACGTAACTGGGTGATTATAAAGGTGCTCTACAGGTGTCTCCAATGATGTTTGTTGAGTTGGCATAGATCGAGATTAGGATTTGTCACTCCGATTGTCGGAGAGGTATCTCTGGGCCCTCTCGGTAATGCACATCACTACAAGCCTTGCAAGCAATGTGACTAATGAGTTAGTTGCGAGATGATGCATTACAGAACGAGTAAAGAGACTTGCCGGTAACGAGATTGAACTAGGTATTGAGATACCGACGATCGAATCTCGGGCAAGTAACATACCGATGACAAAGGGAACAATGTATGTTGTTATGCGGTTTGACCGATAAAGATCTTCGTAGAATATGTGGGAGCCAATATGAACATACAGGTTCCGCTATTGGTTATTGACCGGAGACGTGTCTCGGTCATGTCTACATAGTTCTCGAACCCGTAGGGTCCGCATGCTTAACGGGTGACGATCGGTATTATGAGTTTATGTGTTTTGATGTACCGAAGGTAGTTCAGAGTCCCGGATATGATCACGGACATGACGAGGAGTCTCTAAATGGTCGAGACATAAAGATTGATATATTGGACGGATATATTCGGACACCGGAAGTGTTCCGGATGATTTCGGAGAATACTGGAGTGTCGGAGGGTTACCGGACCCCCCCCCCCGGGGGGAACTAGTGGGCCTAGATGGGCCTTAGTGGAGAGAGAGAGGGAGGGGCTGCCAGGGCAGGCCGCGCGCCCCCTCCCCCTTGAGTCCGAATTGGACTAGGAGGGGGGTGGCGCCCCCCTTTCCTTCCCCTCTCCCACTCCTTCCTTCCCCATCCTAGTAGGACTAGGAAAGGAGGAATCCTACTCATACTAGGAGGAGGATTCCTCCCCTCCTTGGCGCGCCCTAGGGTCGGCCGGCCTCCCACTTGCTCCTTTATATACGGGGGCAGGGGGCACCCTAGAACACACAACAGACAACTGTCTTAGCCGTGTGCGGTGCCCCCCTCCACCATAATCCACCTCGGTCATATCATCGTAGTGCTTAGGCGAAGCCCTGCGCCGGTAACTTAATCATCACCGTTTCTACCTCTTAAGCACTGCGTTGGTTTTCCCTTGAAGAGGAAAGGGTGATGCAGCAAAGTAGCGTAAGTATTTCCCTCAGTTTTCAAGAACCAAGGTATCAATCCAGTAGGAGACTACACGCAAGTCGCCTCGTACCTACACAAACAAATAAGAACCTTGCAACCAACGCGATAAAGGGGTTGTCAATCCCTTCACAGCCACTTGCAAAAGTGAGATCTGATAGAGATAATAAGATAAATATTTTTGGTATTTTTATGATAAATATTGAAAGTAAAGATTGCAAAGTAAAATAGATTGGAAACTTATATGATGGAAAGTAGACCCGGGGGCCATAGGTTTCACTAGTGGCTTCTCTCAAGATAGCATAAGTATTATAATGGGTGAACAAATTACTGTCGAGCAATTGATAGAAAAGTGCATAGTTATGAGAATATCTAGGCATGATCATGTATATAGGCATCATGTCCGCGACAAGTAGACCGAAACAATTCTGCATCTACTACTATTACTCCACACATCGACCGCTATCCAGCATGCATCTAGAGTATTAAGTTCATAAGAACAGAGTAACGCGTTAGGCAAGATGACATGATGTAGAGGGATAAACTCAAGCAATATGATATAAACCCCATCTTTTTATCCTCGATGGCAACAATACAATACGTGTCGTTTCCCTTTCTGTCACTAGGATCGAGCAACGCAAGATTGAACCCAAAGCTAAGCACTTCTCCTATTGCAAGAAAGATCAATCTAGTAGGCCAAACCAAACTGATAATTCGAGGAGACTTGCAAAGATATTAAATCATACATAAAAGAATTCAGAGGAGACTCAAATATTATTCATAGATAATCTTGATCATAAACCCACAATTCATCGGATCTCGACAAACACACCACAAAAAGAATTACATCGAATAGATCTCCAAGAAGATCGAAGAGAACTTTGTATTGAGATCCAAAAAGAGAGAAGAAGCCATCTAGCTAATAAATATGGACCCGAAGGTCTATGGTAAACTACTCACACATCATTGGAGAGGCTATGGTGCTGATGTAGAAGCCCTCCGTGATCGATTCCCCCTCCGACGAAGCACCGGAAAAGGCCCAAGATGGGATCTCACGGGTAAAGAAGGTTGCGGCGGTGGAAATAGGGTTTCGTGGTGCTCTCTGATGTTTTCGGGGTATAAGAGTATATATATAGGTGAAAGAAGTCGGTCAGGGGAGCCACGAGGGTGGGGGGCGCGCCTACCCCCCTGGGCGCGCCCTTCTGCCTCGTGGCCTCCTCGTTCCTTTCTTGACGTCCACTACAAGTCTCCTGGATTGTGTTTGTTCAAAAAAATCACTCTCCCGAAGGTTTCATTCCGTTTGGATTCCGTTTGATATTCCTTTTCTGCGAAACACTGAAATAGGCAAAAAAACAGCAATTTGCACTGGGCCTTTGGTTAGTAGGTTAGTCCCAAAAATAATATAAAAGTGTATAATAAAGCCCATTAAACATCCAAAACAGATAATATAATAGCATCGAACAATCAAAAATTATAGATACGTTGGAGACGTATCAAGCATCCCCAAGCTTAATTCCTACTCGTCCTTGAGTAGGTAAGTGGTAAAAACAGAATTTTTGATGTGGAATGCTACCTAACATATTTTCCAATGTAGTTTTCTTTATTGTGGCATGAATGTTCAGATCAGAAAGATTCAAGATAAAAATTTAATGTTGACATAAAAATAATAATACTTCAAGCATACTAACTAAGCAATTATGTCTTCTCAAAACATGGCCAAATAAAGTTCATCCCTACAAAATCATATAGTTTGGTCATGCTCCATTTTCGTCACACAAGAATGCTCTCATCATGCACAACCCCGATGCCAAGCCAAGCAATTGTTTCATACTTTAGTAATCTCAAACTTTTTCAACCTTCACGCAATACATGAGCGTGAGCCATGGATATAGCACTATGGGTGGAATAGAATATAATGATGGGGGTTATGTGGAGAAGACAAAAAAGGAGAAAGTATCACATTGACGCGGCTAATCAACGGGCTAGGGAGATGCCCATCAATTGATGTCAATGCAAGGAGTAGGGATTGTCATGCAACGGATGCACTAGAGCTATAAATATATGAAAGCTCAACAAAAGAAACTAAGTGGGTGTCCATCCAACTTGCTTGCTCACGAAGACCTAGGGCATTTGAGGAAGCCCATTGTTGGAATATACAAGCCAAGTTCTATAATGAAAAATTCCCACTAGTATATGAAAGTAACAAAACAAGAGACTCTCTATCATAAAGATCATGGTGCTACTTTGAAGCACAAGTGTGGAAAAAGGATAGTAGCATTGTCCCTTTTTATTTCTTTTTTGGGGGGGGCTCCCTTTTTTTTATTTGGCCTTTCTTCTTCTTTTTTATTTTTTTATTTGGGACAATGCTCTATTAATGATGATCATCACACTTCTATTCATTTACAACTCAATGATTACAACTCGATACTAGAACAAAATATGACTCTATATGAATGCCTCCGGCGGTGTACCGGGATGGGCAATGAATCAAGAGTGACATGTATGAAAAATTATGCATGGTGGCTTTGCCACAAATACGATGTCAACTACATGATCATGCAAAGCAATATGACAATGATGAAGCGTGTCATAATAAAGGAAACGGTGGAAAGTTGCATGGCAATATATCTCGGAATGGCTATGGAAATGCCATAATAGGTAGGTATGGTGGCTGTTTTGAGGAAGATATAAGGAGGTTTATGTGCGATAGAGCGTATCATATCATGGGGTTTGGATGCATCGGCGAAGTTTGCACCAACTCTCAAGGTGAGAAAGGGCAATGCAGGGTACCGAAGAGGCTAGCAATGATGGAAAGGTGAGAGTGCGTATAATCCATGGACTCAACATTAGTTATAAAGAACTTACATATTTATTGCAAAAATCTACGAGTCATCAAAAACCAAGCACTACGCGCATGCTCCTAGGGGGATAGATTGGTAGGAAAAGACCATCGCTCATCCCCGACCGCCACTCATAAGGATGACAATCAAAGAACACCTCATGCTTCAAATTTGTTACACAACGGTTACCATACGTGCATGCTACGGGACTTGCAAACCTCAACACAAGTATTTATCAAATTCACAATTACCCAACTAGCACAACTTTAATATCACCACCTTCATATCTCAAAACAATTATCAAGTATCAAACTTCTCATAGTATTCAATGCACTCTATATGAAAGTTTTTATTATATCCATCTTGGATGCCTATCATATTAGGACTAATTTTATAGCCAAAGCAAATTACCATGTTGTTATAAAGGACTCTCAAAATAATATAAGTGAAGCATGAGAGATCAATAATTTCTATAAAATAAAACCACCACCGTGCTCTAAAAGATATAAGTGAAGCACTAGAGCAAAATTATCTAGCTCAAAAGATAAAAGTGAAGCACATAGAGTATTCTAATAAATTCTGATTCGTGTGTGTCTCTCCCAAAAGGTGTGTATAGCAAGGATGATTGTGGTAGACTAAAAAGCAAAGAATCAAATCATACAAGACGCTCCAAGCAAAACACATATCATGCGGTGAATAAAAATATAGCATCAAGTAAAGTTACCGATGGACGAAGACGAAAGAGGGGATGCCTTCCGGGGCATCCCCGAGCTTAGGCTTTTGGTTGTCCTTGAATTTTACCTTGGGGTGCCTTGGGAATCCCCAAGCTTAGGCTCTTGCCCCTCCTTATTCCATAATCCATCAAATCTGTACCCAAAAACTTGAAAACTTCACAACACAAAACTCAACAGAAAATCTCATGAGCTCCGTTAGCAAAAGAAAACAAACTACCACTTCATGGTACTGTAATGAACTCATTATTTATTTATATTGGTGTTAAACCTACTGTATTCCAACTTCTCTATGGTTCATACCCCCCGATACTAGCCATAGATTCATCAAAATAAGCAAACAACACACGAAAAATAAAATCTGTCAAAAACAGAACAGTCTGTAGTAATCTGTATCTAACGCAAACTTCTGTAACTCGTAAAAATCTACCAAAATAGGACGACCTAGATAATTTGTTTATTGATCTACTGCAATTGGAATCAGTATTTTATCACGTTCTGGTGATTTTTAACAATTGTTTTCGTGAGCAGAAAGTTTCTGACTTTTTCAGCAAGATCAAATAACTATCATCCAAGAAGATCCTATAGGTTTCACTTGGCACAAACACTAATAAAAACATAAAACCACATATAACCAGAGGCTAGATCAATTATTTATTACTAAACAGAACCAAAAAACAAGAAACAAAAATAAAATTGGGTTGCCTCCCAACAAGCGCTATCGTTTAACGCCCCTAGCTAGGCATAAAAGCGAGAATAGATCTAAGTATCATCATCTTTGGTATGCAATCCATAAGTGGCTCTCATAATAGATTAATAAGGCAATTTAATTTTCTTTCTATAAAAGTGTTCCATGCCTTTCCTTAATGAAAATTGGAATCTAATATTCCCCTCTTTCATATCAATAATTGCACCAATCGTTTTAAGGAAAGGTCTACCAAGAATAATAGGACATGTAGGATTGCAATCTATGTCAAGAACAATGAAATCTACGGGCACATAATTCCTATTTGCAAAAATAAGAACATCATTAATCCTTCCCATAGGTTTCTTAATGGTGGAATCCGCAAGGTGCAAGTTTAAAGAACAATCATCAAATCCACGGAAACCTAACACATCACACAAAGTTTTTGGAATCGTGGAAACACTAGCACCCAAATCACATAAAGCATAGCATTCATGATCTTTAATCTTAATTTTAATAGTTGGTTCCCACTCATCATAAAGTTTTCTAGGGATAGAAACTTCTAATTCAAGCTTTTCCTCATAAGATTGCATTAAAGCATCAACGATATGTTTGGTAAAAGCTTTATTTTGACTATAAGCATGAGGAGAATTTAACATGAATTGCAACAAGGAAATACAATCTATTAAAGAACAATTATCATAATTAAATTCCTTGAAATCCAGAATAGTGGGTTCATTGCTATGTAAAATTTTGACCTCTTCAATCCCACTTTTACCAATTTTTGCATCAAGATCTAAAAACTCCGAATCATTGGGACACCTTCTAACTAAAGTTGACTCATCTCCAGTCCCATCATTATCAAGATTCATATTGCAAAACAAATATTTAATAGGAGACACATCAATCACTTTTAGATCTTCATCCTTATTATCATGAAAACTAGAAGAACACGCTTTCACAAAGCAATCTTTTTTAGCACACATCTTAGCGATTCTTTCTTTGCACTCATCAATGGAAATTCTCATAGCTTTGAGAGACTCATTGATATCATGCTTAGGTGGAATAGATCTAAGTTTCAAAGAATCAACATCAAGGGAAATTCTATCCACGTTCCTAGCCAACTCATCGATATTAGGCAATTTTTCTTCAAGCAAAGCATTGAAATTCTTTTGAGAAATCATAAATTCTTTAACACTAGTCTCAAAATCAGAGGGTAACTTATTAAAATTTCCATAAGAGTTGTTGTAGGAATTACCATAATTATTAGAGGAATTACTAGGATACGTCCTAGGATTAAAGTTTCCTCTATACGCATTGTTACCAAAATTGTTCCTACCAATAAAATTCACATCCATAGATTCATTATTATTATCAATCAAAGTAGACAAAGGCATGTCATTAGGATCAGAAGAAACACTCTTATTAGCAAACAATTTCATAAGTTCATCCATCTTTCCACTCAAAACATTAATCTCTTCAATTGCATGAACCTTTTTACTAGTAGATCTTTCGGTGTGCCATTCAGAATAATTAACCATAATATTATCTAGGAGTTTAGTAGCTTCTCCTAAAGTGATTTCCATAAAAGTGCCTCCCGCGGCCGAATCTAAAAGATTTATAGAAGAAAAATTCAATCCAGCATAATTTTTTTGTATAATCATCCATAAATTCAAAACCATGTGTAGGGCAATTACGTATCATTAATTTCATCCTCTCCCAAGCTTGTGCAACATGCTCATGATCAAGTTGCTTAAAATTCATAATATCGTTTCTAAGAGAGATGATCTTAGCGGGAGGAAACTACTTAGAGATAAAATCATCTTTGCACTTATTCCAAGAATCAATACTATTTTTGGGCAAAGACGAAAACCAAGTTTTAGCATGATCTCTAAGTGAAAACGGAAATAGCTTCAATTTAACAATATCATTATCCACGTCTTTCTTCTTTTGCATATCACACAAATCAACAAAGTTGTTTAGATGGGTAGCGACATCTTCACTAGGAAGGCCAGAGAATTGATCTTTCATGACAAGATTCAACAAGGCAGCATTAATTTCACAAGATTCAACATCGGTGATAGGAGCAATCGGAGTGTTAAGAAAATCATTGTTGTTGGTATTGGAAAAGTCACACAATTTAGTATTGTCTTGAGCCATCATGACAAACAATCCAACACACAAGCACACAAGGAGCAAGCGAAAAAGAGGCGAACGGAAAAATAGGGCGAATAAAACGGCAAGGGTGAAGTGGGGGAGAGGAAAACAAGAGGCAAATGGCGAATAATGTAATGCGAGGGATAAGAGTTTGTGATGGGTACTTGGTATGTCTTGACTTGACTTGACTTGGCGTAGATCTCCCCGGCAACGGCGCCAGAAATCGCACGTTGGCGGGAGATCAAATCTTGACTTGACTTGGTGCAAGCCTCCCCGGCAATGACGCCAGAAATCCTTCTTGCTACCTCTTGAGCACTGCGTTGGTTTTCCCTTGAAGAGGAAAGGATGATGTAGCAAAGTAGCGTAAGTATTTCCCTCAGTTTTTGAGAACCAAGGTATCAATCCAGTAGGATACTACACGCAAGTCGCCTCATACCTACACAAACAAATAAGAACCTTGCAACCAACGCGATAAAAGGGGTTGTCAATCCCTTCACGGCCACTTGCAAAAGTGAGATCTGATAGAGATAATAAGATAAATATTTTTGGTATTTTTATGATAAAGATTGAAAGTAAAGATTGCAAAGTAAAATAGATTGGAAACTTATATGATGGAAAGTAGACCCGGGGGCCATAGGTTTCACTAGTGGCTTCTCTCAAGATAGCATAAATATTACAGTGGGTGAACAAATTACTGTCGAGCAATTGATAGAAAAGTGCATAGTTATGAGAATATCTAGGCATGATCATGTATATAGGCATCACGTCCGCGACAAGTAGACCGAAACGATTCTGCATCTACTACTATTACTCCACACATCAACCGCTATCCAGCATGCATCTAGAGTATTAAGTTCATAAGAACAGAGTAACGCATTAGGCAAGATGACATGATGTAGAGGGATAAACTCAAGCAATATGATATAAACCCTATCTTTTTATCCTTGATGGTAACAATACAATACGTGTCGTTTCCCTTTCTGTCACTAGGATCGAGCAACGCAAGATTGACCCAAAGCTAAGCACTTCTTCTATTGCAAGAAAGATCAATCTAGTAGGCCAAACCAAACTGATAATTCGAAGAGACTTGCAAAGATATTAAATCATACATAAAAGAATTCGGAGGAGTCAAATATTATTCATAGATAATCTTGATCATAAACCCACAATTCATCGGATCTCGACAAACACACCGCAAAAAGAATTATATCGAATAGATCTCCAAGAAAATCGAGGAGAACTTTGTATTGAGATTCAAAAAGAGAGAAGAAGTCATCTAGCTAATAACTATGGACCCGAAGGTCTGTGGTAAACTACTCACACATCATTGGAGAGGCTATGGTGTTGATGTAGAAGCCCTCCGTGATCGATTCCTCCTCCGACGGAGCGCCGAAAAAGGCCCCAAGATGGGATCTCATGGGTACAGAAGGTTGCGGCAGTGGAAATAGGGTTTCGTGGTGCTCTCTGATGTTTTCGGGGTATAAGAGTATATATAGGCGAAAGAAGTCGGTCAGGGGAGCCACGAGGGGCCCACGAGGGTGGGGGCGCGCCCTCCTGCCTCGTGGCCTCCTCGTTCCTTTCTTGACGTCCACTCCAAGTCTCCTGGATTGCGTTTGTTCCAAAAATCACTGTCCCGAATGTTTCATTCCGCTTGGATTCCGTTTGATATTCATTTTCTGCGAAACACTAAAATAGGCAAAAAAAATAGCAATTTGCACTAGGCCTTTGGTTAGTAGGTTAGTCCCAAAAATAATATAAAAGTGTATAATAAGCCCATTAAACATCCAAAACAGATAATATAATAGCATGGAACAATCAAAAATTATAGATACGTTGGAGACGTATCAACCGTCATCACGCCTTTGTGCCGACGAAGCTCTCCCTCGACACTTAGCTGGATCGAGAGTTCGTGGGATGTCACCGAGCTGAACGTGTGCAGATCGCGGAGGTGCCATACTTTCGGTACTAGGATCGGTCGGAACGTGAAGACGTACGATTACATCAACCGCGTTGTGATAACGCTTCCGCTTTCTGTCTACAAGGGTACGTAGACAACACTCTCTCCTCTCGTTGCTATGCATCACCTAGATGGATGTTGCGTGTGCGTAGGATTTTTTTTTAAATTATTGCGTTCCCCAACAACGTGAGCGTAGGATTTTTTTTGAAATTGCATGCTACGTTCCCCAACAGTAGAGAACGTACGTGAGCTTGTACCCCCTCCTTGGCCGCCTAGAGCCGCGCGGCGGCGGCGTCTTTTCTGGTCATGACGGCTTCCTTCGCCTCGTGGAGCTCGATCTCCGCCTCCTGGAGACCCTTGGTGGTGGGCCAAAGCATGTCCCCGATCTCGTCGAACTTGCTCCACGCCTTTCGGCCGCCACTGCAGGAGAGGGCGCCGCACTATCTGGCCTGCTTCGAGCGCCATGGCTTGACCCGAGGGTTGCTGGAGCTGCCGGCCTCGGCGTCTTGGCAGGCGTGCGACGGTGACCCGCAACAGCCCCCACGACCACTATGCCCGCAACCGCTGCTCAACATGGATATGCTCGAAATAGGTATGCCCGCGAGAAAAACGGTCACCGAGGTAGGGGATTTGACGCCGGAGTGAGTGGATTTGCGGCAGAGGCGGGTGGAAGAAATGACGGATATGAACCCTAAATTGGCCTATATCCGGTAAATATAGGGGTGAAATCAAGATTTTACGGGTTGAACATATTTTTTTTATGAGCCTTTTTACCGTATCTGCTCGGGTGGAAAATTTACCGAATCATGAAAAACGTCCGGTATTCTAAGAGCATGGTTAATAATACAGCCAACTATCGGTTATAAAAAGTTGCCATGTCATCTACAGTCAACCTCTTAGCTGGCATGTACAATAGTGAGTTTTATGTATGTACTATAGTTTATTAATAGTTGGCCCACCTTACATCCTCACAAAGCGTCTTGAGTCTCGCGTTGCAGCTGGCTACTAACCAAGAGCCCGCTTCTCTTCTCACTTCTCTTCTCTCTCCTCCAACTAAGCAAAGATATATTATTCTATTTCTTATAGCCTGCTTATGTCACCCTATTGTACTTACTTTAAGGGCCGGCGAGGTTTTACTCGATCCCTAGAAAAAAAAACTAGACCTTTTGCACCGCTCAAAAAAATAGACCGTTTGTGGTTCTTTCAGTGATGACATGGCACTCTGGTGACGCCGCTCCTTCTCTCCCATTGGCCCAGCCCACCACGATTTACGTGGCAAACCAGGTCCAACTATCAGCAAAATAAGCACGCCACTGACAAGCGGGTCCCAGTACAAAGCGCGCCCACCCGTCATCGACACATCCCGCATATACTGACAGGCCCGCGCCTCCGCATCCCGCTCATCCGTATTGATCCGCACCGGCCCATCTCCTCGCCCTCGACGACGGAGCAGATGGCGAGCGACGGCGCGGTGGCCACGCCGGCGAAGGTGACCCCGAAGAAGGCCAACCTCCTTGACCCCCACTCCATCAAACACCTCCTCGACGAGACCGTCGCCGAGGTACTGCAAGATACACACTAAACCCTACCCCCCATCTCCTGTTCGAGATCTGTATCCATCTCCCCCATTTGGTTCCTCTAGATTTGGTCACTCATGATTCAGTCCCGCGGTGCGATCAGGTCGTGAAGGGGAAGGGCTATGTGGAGAACACGCGGCTGGGCAATTGGAAGCTCCTGATCGGGACGGCGGTGATCGCCATCGCGCTCCTCGCGCAGTTCTACCCGAAGAAGTTCCCGCAGAACCGCGAGTTCCTGCTCGGTTGCATCGCGCTATATCCTTTGCAGTGATTATTTTCTTGTTCTGATGGATTGGTGTTAGATCTGATTTTGTTGGGAATTGTTTGGAATTTGTTGTTTGTTACTGTTGGTCCTTGACTTCATGGTGGATACGTATGTGGTGATGAATGTGGTGCTGCTGATCCTTAGCTACACCAAGGAGAAGGATGCCATCATCTTCACCCACTCTCCTGCTGTGAGTTCTATATTCATCTTCATTTTTTGGTCCTGAATTCCAATTGTAGATCTCATCGATTACTCTAGACATGATTTATGCGTTTCAGATAAAAATCGAACTAATATGTCATCTTGTGTAGCACGGTTCGGAAGCAGTTTTGACACCGAGTTAAATGAAATTTCTACGAGTTACATGCGATATATACTGAATTATGACCATGTAGATTGCATTTTAATAAAATATGATTCCCTCCCACCTCCGCTGAAGACGTTGCAGTTAAATTTTTATGTGGTAAAATTCTTTACTGGTGTCAAAGCTGATCAATGTTTAAGAATTTCCCCACATTGCAATTTCTGAAGAGCCACCCCCCTAGAGCAGTTTCTACACTTTGTATGTTGTGTTGCATCACGCTGGAATGCATGCTCAAAAGTCTGAACCGTGTTATTCAATTCTCTGTGATACATCATGTTGACCTGTTTAGTTGCAGTTTACTCTGATACACTATGCTGAGTAGTTGCATTGTTTTGTACTTGCTACCAATTTTTATTGAATGCTCGAGCACCAGTGTGTGATGTTACAATCACAATGTATATGCGGTCAATAATAGAAGAAATAAAAATAGCATTTGAAATAACTGAAATGGCAAGGTGTTCAACCATTTTGCTTCTTGATCATAATGACAAAGCACCTGGCTGTTCAGTTATTTCTAGTCGATGAAGCATATATTTCATCAAGTACTTGTAGTGTTGTTGGTCCAGAAAGATCCTCTTTTGCCATTGCCTTTCTTATTAAGATGGATGCGGTTTTGATGCCTTACTCATTGGACTATGAGTACATCTTATATTAGAATAGGCCTAATGGTGAACGGATGTTATTTGTGATTCACGCTCATGTTCATTACATTTGCTGTCATGGTTTTAATAGCTTTGTTAACTTATGATTATAAATACTTTCCACAGGGTTCTTTCAATAACACTGGCCTTGTTATATCTTCAAAGTTACCAAGATTCTCAGACATGTACAATCTTTCAATAGCCAGCGCGGATCCAGAGTCTATCTCTGCTCACAAGCCTGTCCACTTCACTAAGAGTGTTACAAAATGGTATGTTTGCCCTATGTTTACTGAGCTAATATAAGCCATCAATATGTTTTATCTTGTTTAAATGATTAAATCTGAACGACACCGAAGGTCTTCTTTTACTTAGCACTGTTCACGCTTTTCAAGTTTATTTAATTCTGACTGTTATTCTAACCATAAAGCATGCAATCGATTGATGCTTCTACCACGCTGTTCAGATTACTTGTGCAATCAATTATCAATGCGTATCTGCTCCAAACATGCTTTGGTTTATCTTTGTATGGTTTAATATTACCTGGCATATATACACTAGAAACACTTAGGCAGATGTCCTTGAAATACATACAAGCTTCATTGCGTGCAGTAGAACCTCTGACTATACATCTCGATATCACACAGTACGCCGATACTAGATGCTCATTGCACGTGACTTGGCAAAATACACAAGCTTAAGGGTGTGTACATAGTTGTGAAATGTTTGTCTTTTGTTGGTGTCATAATTATTCTTTTTTTATCTCCATTACTTACAGTGTTCTTGCCTTCTTGGGCAGGTTTACGAAGGAAGGTGTTCTTGTGGAGGGCCTGTTCTGGAAGGATGTTGAGAGACTGATTGATGACTACAACAATGAGCGCAAGAGCAAATGAATTACTGACCCTTGTCATCATTATCAGGATGAAGCTTAGTAATCGAAATAGACAATGTTTTTTATAGCAGTATACTGTTTGAACCGGCGAATGAAGGATTGTTAAGATAATATACATCATTGCAGTCTTTTTTCCCTTGGTATACAGGTCTATCTATGCGAGCTGTGTAGTCGGTTATTTTGGAATGGTAATGTGTTAGAATACAACATGTACAAGCACCCCATCAGATGTAGCCTAGGTTATTGCCGTTTTTTTAGATGTACTGCCAGTGTATGTTGGTAGTCAAGTTAGGTCGTTGCGGCCGTGAAATCTAATGAGCAAGGTGAGATTCAGAGCCTGAACTCTGGTAGTGGCTAGCAATATGAGATTCAGAGCCCGAACTAGTTTTATGTGCCAACTACAAGCAGCAAGAGCATTATTCATTATGCTCTTCAAAACAAAGCGACGAAAAACGGTCCAGATAAACTCGAAAATACTCCTTTATGTTGGTAAAACAATGTTTGCTCATTTCTGTACATCAGATGCAAAGCCTCAAAAGACATGAGTAAACCATCGGATTTTGCAGAGGAAATTGTAGCCAAAGAACTCCCTTGCTTCGCCGACCATAACATCATCAACGTCCTGGTCTGCTCATCCTAGGAGGTTCAGTGCCGATCTGATTGGGTCACAATAGCCTCAACCCGGTCTATGGATGCTTGCAATCGTCCATAGTTCATACTGAAGGCAGGTTCTCCTGTGCCAACAGCCCTGCATAGAGCAAATATAAAAATAAGTTGAATTGTAGTGATATCCTGCTTGCAATTGCAAGTATGTCTCGCAAGAATATTTTGGTGTTGACCAAGACTTACCCATGAATCTCAGGAAGCACATATTCAGCTTTCCAACCGAGCCTCAGATCAAACCCTGGAAACACGTTGAGTTTTGATTTGTTTCTTATCTGAGAAACACCATCTCCCCCCAAGCAAGTAGAGAGCTTCCACTTCCATCCAGTTGCCTTCAGTTGGAAATTGTGACCAATGCCGACCTGTATTACCAATGTTATTAGAAATCTCATGTAATCGAAGTGAACTCTGAAAAAAGGGCATTTTGTCTCTTCAACTTTGGCCTTCACAAGTTTGGCCATGTGGTGCGGCCACCTAATCTGGTGTACCAGGGATGCAAAGCGTCTATATTTGCTATATGCGGATGGGGATTACAAGTCATTTGCAACCAAGTAACGGTAAAGCTGACATTCTTGCCAAGTCAAATGGTGTAAAGTCTCATCCTGATGTTTACATTTGAAGAAATGCAGCACAATCTTTCGTGTACCATTTTGAAGGACCAATTTGCCGCGGTGATTGAAAACTGATGAAAATAGCAATCGGTAATCACCAGAGGATACTGTTATAACCCCAGAAACAGTATCGTTTTAGTGACCCAAAATTTGGCATGTGTGACTAAGCGCCATATTTCCCCATGGATGTTACAAACTAACGCATAGAGCAGGGAAATTGTATCCTTACCAACACCCAAGAACATCTCTATATCACAAAAGAGGGCAACATAGCACTTCTAGTTTCTTGTAATAAAGTTGATGTATACCAGTGAAAAATACTCAGATCAAAGCAGTCACATATATAAGCAACACTTTCTATAGAAAACAAGTAGGTTTAATAGTGTTGTAACAAAAATATTTGTCTTTAACATTTCATTATCAGAACCATCATAGAAGTACATAAAGATGATAATCTTTTAGTATTCCAAAACTGATATATGAACTGATCCAACTTCTATTCTCATTTCTCAATTCTGCTTACATTCATTCCATGCATCAAGCAAGCAGATACCTAGTGCATGCATAAACTGGCATGTCTTCCATGAGAAAAACTAATACCAATCATCAAAAATATAATTAGTACATTCATGGGTAATTTAACATATCTAATTGCGCCATAACATGCCATATTGCAAGAAGTAGTGCGGACTAGCTGGCAGTTGCCTCACCACAAAGCCGTGCCAAATATGTAATCACTTCTTGCTCTCACATAAACGATATACATGAATAGAAAGATTGAATTAAGCAAAGAACCTGAAGGTTGAGATATTTTGTGACTGGTATCTTCTTGGAAAGCAGCTGTATGTCACCACTGATGGGCTTGTACTGGAACTTCCACTTCCGGTCAAAGTCCAGGGGCTTCAGAACTACCTTTGCCTCAAAATCATTCACCTCTAGGTTGTAGAACTGAAAATGATATATGGCATTAGACACTCAGATCACAGGTGAACTGGTTACACACATCACAGAGAGTGACAATGGCCACTGTGGCAAATTGGCAGCATAACCCTATAACTCCAACTGACAAGACTGTGGGCGGGTGGATACTGTCCCAGTGTACACCAGGGGCAAGGAGGCAGCAACATCAGCAGAGTAAGTAGGCGCATACCACCAACGTTTGGCCTAACGGAATCTTGCGAGATACATTGGACTACTGGAGCGAAATAACTGGGGGACAAATCTACGGGCAGCCCAACACTCGGGAATTAGGGTTTAAGCAGGGTTACTGACCTCGAAGTTGAGGCCCACGCGGAGGCCCTGGAGCTCCTTGCGGAACTTGAAGTGCAGCTCGGCCGGCACGACGTTGATGTGGTACAGCTCGTCGAGCGTCGTCGGTCCATCCCCTCCGCCGCCGTCCGCCCCTCCGCCGCCGACGCCCGGGCTCGAGGCCATCGGACGCGAGAGAGGAAGAGAAGAGGCCCCTCTTTTCTTCTTCCCAGGTGGATTTTGGGCGGCGGCAGCGAGGCGGAAAAGCCGAATGAGCGATCGGCCGGCCCACCCCGGCCGCAATCTACTAGAGCAGTGCTTTTGCGCGTCGCACCCTCGCGTTTCTGTATACAGCGTACGAGGACAAAAAAGTCTTTTGTCCCCTTTGCCTTCCCCGTGTGCTAAATTCATCCAGCTTAGAGCATCTACAAACATAAGAATATCACAACAGAGTTAAATAATTTCATAATTTAAACATGGTTCATATTTGAAATACATAGTTCAAACAGAAAATGTATTTGAGAAGTGCATGATGCAAACATTAAACTCCTTGATTTTCTCCTAGGTTTTCACTGTGGATCCACATAGCTCCACAAAATCATTAGTAGCTGCACGTGTACCTGTTCATCTCGGAGATTTTGATGTATCTGCAGAAAATTAATAATCTGATCTGCATCTGGATACAAGATGTGGACTTGTTCTCTGGGTTTATCAAAATCATGGGTTCGGATAGCCCCTTCATCCTTGTCCTCGACAATCATATTGTGCAAAATGACACAACATGTCATCAATTGCCACAAAGTCTCGGATTCCCACGTCATTGCAGCTCGATGAACAATTCCTTAATGAGTTTGGAGCACTCTGAATGCCCTCCCCGCATCCTTCCTATCTCGTTTTTGCATCCCTGCAAAAGTGGCTCTATTTGTTGGCATGGGGATCAGATATGGTCTTCACAAACAACGCCTGTTGAGTATAAATATTGTTTGCAAGGGAGTACCCATATCATAGTCAGCGCCCGTTGACAGTGTAGCTGTACGGCGGCACTTCCCCCATTTGCAAAGTCTCCTGAACACGGAAGATCGTTGGAGGATAGTGATGTCATTGTGAGAATCAAGCATGTCAACGATAGCATGCCAAATCCACAAGTCTTTTTGATATCACTGCTTTGAGTATGATGGTGGCCTCTTTGGTGTGACCTTGGTGCATCCCACGCAAAACTTTGAGTCAATGCATGCGATAGAACCGATCATACCTGGAAAGCCTCTTGACGCTCCAATAGCCATTAACTTTTCTATGTCATGTGGTTCTCTCACATACTCTGCTCCAAACACCTGCACCATGATGCGTGCAAATCTAAAAACGGTCTTCAAGCATGTGCTCTCCCCTGCCTGGACCATCTCACCAACGGCATCAGCGGCGGGACCTAGTGCAAGCATCATCATAGAAGTCGTGCACTTCTGCTTAGCAGAAAACAAGAGTTGTCTTCATCAATCCCTGATGAGCTTGCAGTAGGAATCATGTGCCTCCACTCCCTCCACAACACGCAATAACAAGGGGTTGCACATACGGAAGCATTGACGAAGCCATGTATCAGGGAATGTTCGTAAGGGGTGGAACTAGTCCTTGTAGAGGAGCCGCACTCTAGCGGCCCTGTCCCAGCTCAAAATTCTTCACCCTTTGATCGAACCTTTGAAGTTCAGAATGTGCTCCACCTCCATGTACATTTCCTCCTGGATGCTCATGATCATCAACATCTCAATATCTTCGTCTGACTCATACGCATCAAACAATTCCTTTTGCATTAACTCATCAAGCTCCGTCCTTCCATACTCCTCATTCGACAAATCATCAGAATCCATAATTTTTCGAGAAAGGAATAAAACATTTTGGTAGGACAATTGTCAAACACATAGAGGGCAAGTTGTAGTCCAAGAATAGTGTGATGTAACGCGGCGGTGTCCGGAGCGGCGAGAAGGACGAGAGGAGGTTGGTGGCAGTGGTGGCGGTGTTGAGGGGTCGAGACGGCGGCAGAGCTAGGTTGGCGGCGCGGCTAGTCGAGGGACTGGGTGGGAGAGGGAGAAGAGGCAAATAGCTCTCAACAAGGTCGGAGCGGGAGGAATTGGTGCAATTTGTGATGGGTCCTTCATGTCGAATCCAACGCGACGAACGCGTCCATACCTCCCCCGAGCGCGTCCGGGCCTCCTTATATCCACCTAAAATTTGGGCTGGATATGAGGGGTGCCGGTCAGCCTGGACGTCTAGAGCCAGTTCGAGAAGCCTAACTGGATATGGACACAATTTTGTGATATGTGTATCTTCATGTACGGTTAACACAGATCTTTCTCGAAACGTGCATGGTTCATTATTTGTATACCTATGCAAACCCTGCTTCATTGCCATCTTTATGTGCAAATCATAGTGTCGCAAGTTTATCGAGATGATATAATAGTTTGTATTGGTATTCAATATGTGAATTCTGTTTGGGTAACGTAGTAATTTCAAAAAAAAATCCTACGCACACGCAAGATCATGGTGATGCATAGCAACGAGAGGGGAGAGTGTGTCCACGTACCCTTGTAGACCGAAAGCGGAAGCATTAGCACAACGCGGTTGATGTAGTCGTACGTCTTCACGATCCGACCGATCAAGTACCGAACGCACGACACCTCCGAGTTCAGCACACGTTCAGCCCGATGACGTCCCTCGAACTCCGATCCAGCCGAGTGTTGAGGGAGAGTTTCGTCAGCACGACGGCGTGGTGACGATGATGATGTTCTACCGACGCAGAGCTTCGCCTAAGCACCGCTACGATATTATCGAGGTGGACTATGGTGGACGGGGCACCGCACACGGCTAAAAGATTAATGATCAATTGTTGTGTCTTTGGGGTGTCCCCCTGCCCCCGTATATAAAGGAGCAAGGGGGGACAGGCGGCCAGCCAGGAGAGGGGCGCGCCAGGAGGAGTCCTACTCCCACCGGGAGTAGGACTCCCTCCCTCCTTGTTGGATTAGGAGAAGGGGGGAAAGAGGAGGAGAAGAAGGAAAGGGGGGCGCCGCCCCCCCTCCTTGTCCAATTCGGACTAGAGGGGGAGGGGGCGCGCGACCTGCCCTGGCCGCCCCTCCTCTTCTCCACTAAGGCCCATGTAGGCCCATTAATCCCCCTCGGGGGTTCCGGTAACCCCCCGGTACTCCGGTATATATCCGATAACCCCCGGAACCATTCCGGTGTCCGAATATAGTCGTCCAATTATCAATCTTCATGTCTCGACCATTTCGAGATTCCTCGTCATGTCCGTGATCACATCCGGGACTCTGAACAACCTTCGGTACATCAAAACATATAAAGTCATAATATAACTGTCATCGAAACTTTAAGCGTGCGGACCCTACGGGTTCGAGAACTATGTAGACATGACCGAGACACGTCTCCGGTCAATAACCAATAGCGGAACCTGGATGCTCATATTGGCTCTCACATATTCTACGAAGATCTTTATCGGTCAGACGGCATAACAACATACGTTGTTCCCTTTGTCATCGGTATGTTACTTGCCCGAGATTCGATCGTCGGTATCTCAATACCTAGTTCAATCTCGTTACCGACAAGTCTCTTTACTCGTTCTATAATACATCATTCCGCAACTAACTCATTAGTTGCAATGCTTGCAAGGCTTAAGTGATGTGCATTACCGAGTGGGCCCAGAGATACCTCTCCGACAATCGGAGTGACAAATCCTAATCTTGAAATACGCCAACCCAACAAGTACCTTCGGAGACACCTGTAGAGCACCTTTATAATCACCCAGTTACGTTGTGACGTTTGGTAGCACACAAAGTGTTCCTCCGGTAAACGGGAGTTGCATAATCTCATAGTCATAGGAACATGTATAAGTCATGAAGAAAGCAATAGCGGAATACTAAACGATCGTGTGCTAAGCTAACGGAATGGGTCAAGTCAAGCAGATCATTCTCCTAATGATGTGATCCCATTAATCAAATGACAACTCGTGTCAATGGCTAGGAAACTTAACCATCTTTGATCAACGAGCTAGTCAAGTAGAGGCATACTAGTGACACTCTGTTTGTCTATGTATTCACACAAGTATTATATTTCCGGTTAATACAATTCTAGCATGAATAATAAACATTTATCATGATATAAGGAAATAAATAATAACTTTATTATTGCCTCTAGGGCATATTTCCTTCAGTCTCCCACTTGCACTAGAGTCAATAATCTAGATTACACAGTAATGATTCTAACACCCATGGAGCCTTGGTGCTGATCATGTTTTGCTCGTGGAAGAGGCTTAGTCAACGGGTCTGCAACATTCAGATCCGTATGTATCTTGCAAATTTTTATGTCTCCGACCTGGACTAGATCCCGGATGGAATTGAAGCGTCTTTTGATGTGCTTGGTTCTCTTGTGAAATCTGGATTCCTTCGCCAAGGCAATTGCACCAGTATTGTCACAAAAGATTTTCATTGGACCCGATGCACTAGGTATGACACCTAGATCGGATATGAACTCCTTCATCCAGACTCCTTCATTTGCTGCTTCCGAAGCAGCTATGTACTCCGCTTCACACGTAGATCTCGCCACGACGCTTTGTTTAGAACTGCACCAACTGACAGCTCCACCGTTCAATGTAAACATGTATCCGGTTTGCGATTTAGAATCGTCCGGATCAGTGTCAAAGCTTGCATCAACGTAACCATTTACGATGAGCTCTTTGTCACCTCCATAAACGAGAAACATATCCTTAGTTCTTTTCAGGTATTTCAGGATGTTCTTGACCGCTGTCCAGTGATCCACTCCTGGATTACTTTGGTACCTCCCTGCTAAACTTATAGCAAGGCACACATCAGGTCTGGTACACAGCATTGCATACATGATAGAGCCTATGGCTGAAGCATAGGGAACATATTTCATCTTCTCTCTATCTTCTGCAGTGGTCGGGCATTGAGTCTTACTCAACTTCACACCTTGTAACACAGGCAAGAACCCTTTCTTTGCTTGATCCATTTTGAACTTGTTCAAAACTTTATCAAGGTATGTGCTTTGTGAAGTCCAATTAAGCGTCTTGATCTATCTCTATAGATCTTGATGCCTAATATATAAGCAGCTTCACCGAGGTCTTTCATTGAAAAACTTTTATTCAAGTATCGTTTTACGCTATTCAGAAATTCTATATCATTTCCAATCAGCAATATGTCATCCACATATAATATTAGAAATGCTACAGAGCTCCCACTCACTTTCTTGTAAATACAGGCTTCTCCAAAAGTCTGTATAAAACCATATGCTTTGATCACACTATCAAAACGTTTATTCCAACTCCGAGATGCTTGCACCAGTCCATAAATGGATCGCTGGAGCTTGCACACTTTGTTAGCATCCTTTGGATTGATAAAACCTTCAGGTTGCATCATATACAACTCTTCTTCCAGAAATCCATTCAGGAATGCAGTTTCTACATCCATTTGCCAAATTTCATAATCATAAAATGCGGCAATTGCTAAAATGATTTAGACAGACTTAAGCATCGCTACGGGTGAGAAGGTCTCATCGTAGCCAACCCCTTGAACTTGTCGAAAACCTTTTGCAACAAGTCGAGCTTTATAGACAGTAACATTACCGTCAGCGTCAGTCTTCTTCTTGAAGATCCATTTATTCTCAATGGCTTGCCGATCATCGGGCAAGTCAACCAAAGTCCACACTTTGTTCTCATACATGGATCCCATCTCAGATTTCATGGACTCAAGCCATTTTGCGGAATCTGGGCTCACCATCGCTTCTTCATAGTTCGTAGGTTCGTCATGGTCTAGTAACATAACTTCCAGAACAGGATTACCGTACCACTCTGGTGCGGATCTTACTCTGGTTGACCTATGAGGTTCAGTAACAACTTGATCTGAAGTTTCATGATCATCATCATTAACGTCCTCACTAATTGGTGTAGGTGCCACAAGAACCGGTTTCTGTGATGAACTACTTTCCAATAAGGGAGCAGGTACAGTTACCTCATCAAGTTCTACTTTCCTCCCATTCACTTCTTTCGAGAGAAACTCATTCTCTAGAAATATTCCAAATTTAGCAACAAAAGTCTTGCCTTCGGATTTGTGATAGAAGGTGTACCCAACAGTCTCCTTTGGGTATCCTATGAAGACACATTTCTCCGATTTGGGTTCGAGCTTATCAGGTTGAAGCTTTTTCACATAAGCATTGCAGCCCCAAACTTTAAGAAACGTCAACTTTGGTTTCTTGCCAAACCACAGTTCATAAGGCGTCGTCTCAACGGATTTCGATGGTGTCCTATTTAACGTGAATGCAGCCATCTCTAAAGCATAACCCCAAAACAATAGCGGTAAATCAGTAAGAGACATCATAGATTGCAGCATATCAAGTAAAGTACGATTACGACGTTCGGACACGCCATTACGCTGTGGTGTTCCGGGTGGCGTGCGCTGCGAAACTATTCCGCATTATTTCAAATGAAGACCAAACTCGTAACTCAAATATTCTCCTCCACGATCAGATCGTAGAAACTTTATTTTCTTGTTACGATGATTTTCAACTTCACTCTGAAATTCTTTGAACTTTTCAAATGTTTCAGACTTATGTTTCATCAAGTAGATATACCCATATCTGCTCAAATCATCTGTGAAGGTGGAAAAATAACGATATCCGCCACGAGCCTCAATATTCATCGGACCACATACATCTGTATGTATGATTTCCAATAAATCTGTTGCTCGCTCCATAGTACCGGAGAACGGCGTTTTAGTCATGTTGCCCATGAGGCACGGTTCGCAAGTACCAAGTGATTCATAATCAAGTGGTTCCAAAAGTCCATCAGTATGGAGTTTCTTCATGCGCTTTACACCGATATGACCTAAACGGCAGTCCACAAATAAGTTGCACTATCATTATCAACTCTGCATCTTTTGGCTTCAATATTATGAATATGTGTATCACTACTATCGAGATTCAACAAAAATAGACCACTCTTCAAGGGTGCATGACCATAAAAGATATTACTCATATAAATAGAACAACCATTATTCTCTGATTTAAATGAATAAACGTCTCGCATCAAACAAGATCCAGATATAATGTTCATGCTCAACGCTGGCACCAAATAACAATTTTTCAGGTCTAAAACTAATCCCGAAGGTAGATGTAGAGGTAGCGTGCCGACCGCGATCACATCGACTTTGGAACCATTTCCCACGCGCATCGTCACCTCGTCCTTAGCCAATCTTCGCTTAATCCGTAGTCCCTGTTTCGAGTTGCAAATATTAGCAACAGAACCACTATCAAATACCCCAGGTGCTACTGCGAGCATTAGTAAGGTACACATCAATAACATGTATATCACATATACCTTTGTTCACCTTGCCATCCTTCTTATCCGCCAAATACTTGGGGCAGTTCCGCTTCTAGTGACCAGTCTTCTTGCAGTAGAAGCACTCAGTCTCAGGCTTAGGTCCAGACTTGGGTTTCTTCTCTTGAGCAGCAACTTGCTTGCTGTTCTTCTTGAAGTTCCCCTTCTTCTTCCCTTTGCCCTTTTTCTTGAAACTGGTGGTCTTATCGACCATCAACACTTGATGCTCCTTCTTGATTTCTACCTCTGCAGCCTTTAGCATTGCGAAGAGCTCGGGAATCGTCCTATCCATCCCTTGCATGTTATAGTTCATCACGAAGCTCTTGTAGCTTGGTGGCAGTGATTGAAGAATTCTGTCAATGATGCTATCATCCAGAAGATTAACTCCCAGTTGAATCAAGTGATTGTTATACCCAGACATTTTGAGTATATGCTCACTGACAGAACTATTCTCCTCCATCTTACAGCTGTAGAACTTATTGTAGACTTCATATCTCTCAATCCGGGCATTTGCTTGAAATATTAACTTCAACTCCTGGAACATCTCATATGCTCCATGACGTTCAAAACATCGTTGAAGACCCGGTTCTAAGCCGTAAAGCATGTCACACTAAACTATCGAGTAGTCATCAGCTTTGCTCTGTCAGACGTTCATAACATCTGGTGTTGCTCCTGCAACAGGTCTGGCACCCAGCGGTGCTTCCAGGACGTAATTCTTCTGTGCAGCAATGAGGATCATCCTCAAGTTACGGACCCAGTCCATGTAATTGCTATCATCATATTTCAACTTTGCTTTCTCAAGGAACGCATTAAAATTCAACGGAACAACAGCACGGGCCATCTATCTACAATCAACATAGACAAGCAAAATACTTTCAGGTACTAAGTTCATGATAAATTTAAGTTCAATTAATCATATTACTTAAGAACTCCCACTTAGATAGACATCCCTCCAATCCTCTAAGTGATCACGTGATCCAAATCAACTAAACCATGTCCGATCATCACGTGAGATGGAGTAGTTTCAATGGTGAACATCACTATGTTGATCATATCTACTATATGATTCACGCTCGACCTTTCGGTCTCCGTGTTCCGAGGCCGTATCTGTTATATGCTAGGCTCGTCAAGTTTAACCTGAGTATTCCGCGTGTGCAACTGTTTTGCACCCGTTGTATTTGAACGTAGAGCCTATCACACCCGATCATCATGTGGTGTCTCAGCATGAAGAACTTTCGCAACGGTGCATACTCAGGGAGAACACTTATACTTTGATAATTTAGTGAGAGGTCATCTTATAATGCTACCGTCAATCAAAGCAAGATAAGATGCATAAAAGATAAACATCACATGCAATCAATATAAGTGATATGATATGGCCATCATCATCTTGTGCTTGTGATCTCCATCTCCGAAGCACCGTCATGACCACCATCGTCACCGGCGCGACACCTTGATCTCCATCGTAGCATCGTTGTCGTCTCGCCAATCTTATGCTTCTACGACTATCGCTACCGCTTAGTGATAAAGTAAAGCATTATAGGGCGATTGCATTGCATACAATAAAGCGACAACCATATGGCTCCTGCCAGTTGCCGATAACTCGGTTACAAAACATGATCATCTCATACAATAAAATTTAGCATCATGCCTTGACCATATCACATCACAACATGCCCTGCAAAAAACAAGTTAGATGTCCTCTACTTTGTTGTTGCAAATTTTACGTGGCTGTTACGGGCTTAGCAAGAACCGTTCTTACCTACGCATCAAAACCACAACGATAGTTTGTCAAGTTGGTGTTGTTTTAACCTTCGCAAGGACCGGGCGTAGCCACACTCGGTTCAACTAAAGTTGGAGAAACTGACACCCGCCAGCCACCTGTGTGCAAAGCACGTCGGTAGAACCAGTCTCGCTAAGCGTACGCGTAATGT
Organism: Triticum aestivum; assembly: GCF_018294505.1. NCBI lineage: Eukaryota > Viridiplantae > Streptophyta > Magnoliopsida > Poales > Poaceae > Triticum > Triticum aestivum. The sequence continues at coordinate 404,491,028 of NC_057799.1, read as the reverse complement.
CAGTCCGGGCCGCTTCATCCAACAATACTGCCGAACCAAAGTATGACATGCTGGTAAGCAGTATGACTTATATCGCCCACAACTCACTTGTGTTCTACTCGTGCATATGACATCTACGCATAAAACCAGGCTCGGATGCCACTGTTTGGGTAACGTAGTAATTTCAAAAAATTTCCTACGCACACGCAAGATCATGGTGATGCATAGCAACGAGAGGGGAGAGTGTGTCCACGTACCCTCGTAGACCGAAAGCGGAAGCGTTAGCACAACACGGTTGATGTAGTCGTACGTCTTCACGATCCGACCGATCAAGTACCGAACGCACGGCACCTCCGAGTTCAGCACACGTTCAGCCCGATGACGTCCCTCGAACTCCGATCCAGCTGAGTGTTGAGGGAGAGTTTCGTTAGCACGACGGCGTGGTGACGATGATGATGTTCTACCGACGCAGGGCTTCGCCTAAGCATCGCTACGATATTATCGAGGTGGACTATGGTGGAGGGGGACACCGCACACGGCTAAAAGATCAATGAGCAATTGTTGTGTCTTTAGGGTGCCCCCTGCCCCCGTATATAAAGGAGCAAGGGGGGGAGAGGCGGCCGGCCAGGAGAGGGGCGCGCCAGGAGGAGTCCTACTCCCACCGGGAGTAGGACTCCCTCCCTTCCTTGTTGGATTAGGAGAAGGGGGGAAAGAGGAGGAGGAGAAGAAGGAAAGGGGGGCGCCGCCCCCCCTCCTTGTCCAATTCGGACTAGAGAGGGAGGGGGCGTGCGACCTGCCCTGGCCGCCCCTTCTCTTCTCCACTAAGGCCCATGTAGGCCCATTAATCCCCCGGGGGGGTTCCGGTAACCCCCCGGTACTCCGGTATATATCCGATAACCCCCGGAACCATTCCGGTGTCCGAATATAGTCGTCCAATATATCAATCTTCATGTCTCGACCATTTCGAGACTCCTCGTCATGTCCGTGATCACATCCGGGACTCCGACAACCTTCGGTACATCAAACATATAAACTCATAATATAACTGTCATCGAAACTTTAAGTGTGCAGACCCTACGGGTTCGAGAACTATGTAGACATGACCGAGACACGTCTCCGGTCAATAACCAATAGCGGAACCTGGATGCTCATATTGGCTCCCACATATTCTACGAAGATCTTTATCGGTCAGACGACATAACAACATATGTTGTTCCCTTTGTCATCGGTATGTTACTTGCCCGAGATTCGATCGTCGGTATCTCAATACCTAGTTCAATCTCGTTACCGGCAAGTCTCTTTACTCGTTCTGTAATACATCATTCCGCAACTGTAACACCCCGCATGTAACTTGCCATATTTGTAACTCCGACTCTTGCCATTTCCGGCTATGTGATATGTTTTTCCCTCCGTTGTCGGGTTTTGTCTTTCGTTTTGTATTTTGTCATGTCATGCATTTTCATATCATGTCATCATGTGCATTGCATTCGCATACGTGTTCGTCTCATGCATCCGAGCATTTTCCCCGTTGTCCGTTTTCCAATCCGGCGCTCCTATCTCCTCCGGTGCACCCCTCTTGTTGTCTTTCGTGTGCGTGTGTCAAACTTTTTTGGAATGGACCGAGGCTTGTCAAGTGGTCTTAATATACCACCCGGAGACTACCGGTCAAGTTTCGTTCCATTCGGAGGTCGTTTGGTACTCCAACGGTTAACCGGGCATCCGCAAAGTCCATTTGAGTGTCCAGCAAAAACCCCATCCAAAATCAGCCCAAAACCCACCAAACTCTCTTCCATGCTCTAGGTCGTTCGATCACGATCGTGTGGGCGAAAACCGCACCTCATTTGGAGTCTCCTAGCTCCCTCTACCTATTTATATGTGGACATCCCGAAAAACGGATTCGCAGACGAACTCTAGAGTTTTTCCCACCGCGCCGCCGGACGCGTCCGTCCGTGCCGGACAACGTCCAACCGCCCCGCCGCCGGCCCGCGAAGCCCGCAGCGGGCCCGCCCGAGCCCGCCGCCGCCTCCTCCGCGCCCGCGCGCGCCCGCCACCGCCGCCTCCGCCGGAGCTGCGCCGCCACCGCCGGCCGGCTCCGCCGCGGTCACTGCCGCCGCTCGGCCATCGCCGCCGCTGCGCCTCCGGCGACCGCCGCCCCCGCCGGCGTCTCCTCCGTCGCCGCCTCCTCCCTCCGCCCGAGCCCGCCGGCCTCTCCTCTCCTCCCGCCGGTGAGCCACCCACCGGAGTCCCTAGCCCCGTCGAGGAGCTCCCCGATCTGGATCTCGCTCGGCGTGAGTTGACTTTTTCCCCGAGCCCGTTTTTTTCTAAGTCCTAATTTTTCTCAGCATATGCTCCTGTTCCCGATGCGATAACTTCTTGCATGTAGCTCCGATTCGCGCGTGTAATATGTCAAATTGTTCGTCTCGTGATGCTCTTCATTTTGTTCAATTGCACCATTTTCTTTAGAGGTCATATTGATGCCCAAATCTTCGTTGGAAGAGGGCTAGTTGCTGTTAATCTCTGGTTCTTATCAGAACTTGGAGATTTGTCATTTTTGTATCATTTATTCTGTGCATCTTTTGAGCATGAGCTCTACATGTGTTTTGAAGTATGCCATGCCATCTTTCCAGTGGTGTAGTCCATGTATTTTTTTGATCTCTGTGGTGACTAGCACAAGCATGCAAATTAGGCCCCGTAATATTTCTGATTTCAGGGACTTGGTGATTTCTCTAAGTCCTCGTCTGCTGTAACTTTGTTGCCATGTAAACTTGATGTTACAGAGAGATCCATGCATATTTTGGAGATGTTCAGTAAAGATGTTTTGTAGCTATAGTTGTAATTGATCCATTCCTGCAATTGTTTGCAATTTTAGAGTGCCATAGCATGACTCAATCTTGCTCTACTTTTGCTATAAAATATTTCTGGCAGATTCTTAACATGATATGCATTTTTGCCAAGCTTATTGTAGTTGATCCATACATGCTATGTAATTGTTCTTGCTATGGATAGCTTCATAAACATGCCATCTTGCTGTAGGTATGCTTGGTTTGTCATGCATTGCTCTGTAGTGAGTGCATCAAGCTCACAAAGAGGCCTACATATTAATATTTCTGCCATGCTCTGTTTTCTGCTAAGTCTGAAACCTGATAACGAAACTTGTTATGTTTACATGCTTGCCATCATATCTTCTGGTCCTTTTTGGCTTATGGTCAGTAATGGACTTTTGTCATGTGCATTTAGTAGAACACTGCCATGCCTTGTTTTGCTATGTTAAGTTCCTGTAGCATGTTGATTTCGTGCTCTGAACATTGCTACCTGATGCTGATTTCTGCCATGTCCAGTTTTTCACTAAGTCTGTGAGCCTGTAATCTTTTGCACTTTTGCCATGCTTGTTTGAGCTTGATATGTTGTGAACTAGCCGTAGCTCAGTGTTCATCTTTTGTCAAGCATCTCCTGTAGTTTACTGCCATATGCTTTGTTGCTATGTTGGGGTGCTGTAGCATTGTTACTTGTTGTATTTTAAGTGCTATCTTGCTATTTATCGCAGATTAGTGTCATTCTTGTTTCGCTTGCCATTTGCAAACCGTGCATCCGATTCCGGTGATCTTTATATCGATTTCGACCAAAATCATCTCATCTTTCCAGTGGCATGCTTGGTTTGCCAAGTTACTGCCATGTTCATCATTTTCCTTCCGGAGCACGCATACGCATCGCATATCATATCTTGCATATCATACATGTTCTGCATCATGTTGCTCGCGCATTCCTCGTGATTGATTGTGGTTCCGTTTGCTTGTGTTCTTGTCTTGGGTAGAGCCGGGAGACGAGTTCGTGAACGAGGAACCTGTCGAGTACGCTTACGAGGATCAAACTTTCGACAACTCTGAGAACCTTGCAGGCAAGATGACCACCCCTCGAAATCACTTCTATCTTTGCTATGCTAGTTGTTCGCTCTATTGCCATGCTCCGCTACCTATCACTTGCTATATCATGTCTCCCATTTTAGCCATGTCAGCCCCTAACCATCCTTTCCTAGCAAACCGTTGTTTGGCTATGTTACCGCTTTTGCTCAGCCCCTCTTATAGCGTTGCTAGTTGCAGGTGAAGTTGAAGTTTGTTCCATATCGGAACATGGAGATGTTGGGATATCACAATATCTCTTATTTAATTAATGCATCTATAATATTTTGGTAAAGGGTGGAAGGCTCGGCCTTATGCCTGGTGTTTTGTTCCACTCTTGCCGCCCTAGTTACTGTTATACCGGGATTATATTCCTTGAGTTTGCGTTCCTTACGCGGTCGGGTGATTTATGGGACCCCCTTGACAGTTCGCCTTGAATAAAACTCCTCCAGCAAGGCCCAACCTTGGTTTTACTATTTGCTACCTAAGCCTTTTCCCCCGGGTTTTCGCGAGCCCGAGGGTCATCTTATTTTAACCCCCCCGGGCCAGTGCTCCTTCGAGTGTTGGTCCGAACTGAGCAGACTGCGGGGCCCCCTCCTGGAAACTCGAGGTCTGATTTTACTCGTAGGATGTCTCATCCGGTGTGCCCTGAGAACGAGATATGTGCAGCTCCTATCGGGATTTGTCGGCACATTCGGGTGGCTTTGCTGGTCTTGTTTTACCATTGTCGAGATGTCTTGTAAACCGGGATTCCGAGACTGGTCGGGTCTTTCCGGGAGAAGGTTTATCCTTCGTTGACCGTGAGAGCTTATGATGGGCTAAGTTGGGACACCCTTGCAGGGTATTATCTTTCGAAAGCCGTGCCCGCGGTTATGAGGCAGATGGGAATTTGTTAATGTCCGGTTGTAGATAACTTGTCACTTGACCCAATTAAAATACACCAAGTGCGTATGTAGCCGTGATGGTCTCTTCTCGGCGGAGTCCGGGAAGTGAACACGGTCTGTCTTATGCATGACGTAAGTAGGTGTTCAGGACCTCTTCTTGGTCATTGCTAGATGACGTCCGTTCCGTTGCTTCTCTTCTCGCTCTCATTTGCGCAAGCTAGCCACCATATATGCTTTTGCCGCTGCAGCTCCACCTCTTTGCACCTCTTTGTCCTACAAGCTTAAATAGTCTTGATCTCGCGGGTGTGAGATTGCTGAGTCCCCGTGACTCACAGATACTTCCAAAACAGTTGCAGGTGCCGACGATGCCAGTGCAGATGACGGCGTCGATCTCAAGTGGGAGTTCGACGAGGAACGTGGTCGTTACTATGTGTCTTTTCCTGATGATCAGTAGTGGAGCCCAGTTGGGATGATCGGGGATCTAGCATTTGGGGTTGTCTTATTTTCATCTGGATTTTGACCGTAGTCGGTCTATATGATTGTATTTTGGATGATGTATGAATGATATTTATGTATTGTGTGAAGTGGCGATTGTAAGCCAACTCTTTATCCCATTCTTGTTCATTACATGGGATTGTGTGAAGATGACCCTTCTTGCGACAAAACCACTATGCGGTTATGCCTCTAAGTCGTGCCTCGACACGTGGGATATATAGCCGCATCGTGGGCGTTACAGCAACTAACTCATTAGTTGCAATGCTTGCAAGGCTTAAGTGATGTGCATTACCGAGTGGGCCCAGAGATACCTCTCCGACAATCGGAGTGACAAATCCTAATCTTGAAATACGCCAACCCAACAAGTACCTTCGGAGACACCTGTAGAGCACCTTCATAATCACCCAGTTACGTTGTGACGTTTGGTAGCACACAAAGTGTTCCTCCGGTAAACGGGAGTTGCATAATCTCATAGTCATAGGAACATGTATAAGTCATGAAGAAAGCAATAGCATAATACTAAACGATCGTGTGCTAAGCTAACGGAATGGGTCAAGTCAATCACATCATTCTCCTAATGATGCGATCACGTTAATCAAATGACAACTCATGTCAATGGCTAGGAAATTTAACCATCTTTGATCAACGAGCTAGTCAAGTAGAGGCATACTAGTGACACTCTGTTTGTCTATGTATTCACACAAGTATTATGTTTCCGGTTAATACAATTCTAGCATGAATAATAAACATTTATCATGATATAAGGAAATAAATAATAACTTTATTATTGCCTCTAGGGCATATTTCCTTCAAATTTGGTTTGATTTTGATCGTATTAATATTAATGAGTTTTATCCATTTTCTTTTTGAAAGTTCGTTGGAATCCATGTTCACGTCATTAGCAAACAATTTGTACAGGAACAACACACCCTCGTGCGAACTCGCATCTAGGGTTTCCTGCTCCTCGATGCCGGTGATCCGCCTCATCTCCTATGGTCTTTGGACCATGGAGGCGTGGTGGATCCCGGCCCTTGCCGGTGAGAGGGCTTCGTTTTTAGGTCCTTTTCTGACTTTTTGTTAGGGTTTGTGCCATGCTCAAGAAGATGAGGCGACGATGATTTCTTGCATATGGAATAAGATTCTTCTTGCCTAGCCTCCGTCCCAGTGATGCTTCAAGCGTCGTCGAAGAGCATGTGGAGGTGTGTATCCGGCAGATCTCGAGGGATTCGGTCGGCGTTTGTCTTCGGTGGACCCAGTCTTCATTCATCTACGTTCGTGTGTCTGTAGATTGGATCCTTCCGATCTACACTTCTCTTCATGGGCGACAGTTGCTGTTCTGGTGCATTGGTCCTGTGGGGTTGACCTTTCGACTGTCTACTACAATAATTTTTGCTTGACTTCGGGGGGGGGGGGGGGGGGGGGATGACGGTGGTGCGCCTTCGGTTCGCTCCAGTATTTGTAGTTGTCGCTAGGTGGTCTATGAATCTAAATGTAAATTTTACTTCTTGTGTTGTTTTGACGGCGGTGCGCCTTCAGTTCGCTCCAGTGCTTCTAGTCGTCGGTAGGCGGTCTATGGATCTGGATGTAAATTTTACTTCTCGTGTTTTCTGTATTACCTTAACAGTGGATGAATATATTGAAAGTTGTCTCGCAAAAACAACAACAACACATTCCAAATAATCTGCTGTTTCATAAGTTCTTCAAAACCATTTAAGTAACACAGACTCGAATTCAAGCGAAACAAGTGGATCTGTGCTTCAAATCAAAATCATATTCATACGAGATATTGTTGGACCGCTGCGCACAGTACAGATTTACAGAAAAGCCCCAACCGGGCCAAACCCTCTTCTCCCTCCCACACGCACCACCATGCGGCCTACGCCGCCTCCCCCCATCGCCGTGATTCCATGACCGCCGCCGCGCCGTCTCCTCCTCTCAAGCGACCATCCGCCGCCGCCTTCTCCGATGCCTCCCCAGCTCCTCATACACAGCCTCCTCCAGCTCCGGATCCCCCCTCGCCACCCCCTCCTCCGCCTCCTCCACTCCTACAACCCCATCGACCGCCCGCCGCCGCAGGACCCGCCCCTGCACGACGCTGAGCTTTGGATCGCCAAGGCGCTCGCGACTGCCGCCTTACTCCTGCCACACTACCTCCCGGCATTCCGCCGCCTCGCACCCTCCCAGGCCGCCGCCGCCGCCGCGCTCCGCCACGCGCCGTGCGCCTCCTCGACGCTCCACCTCTTCTCTGCGCTGCATTCCGCCCACTCCCAGCTCGCCATCCCCCCGTCCGCTCATTCCTACCGCTACGTCATCTCGTTGATGTGCCAGTCCGGCCGCCACACTGATGCCCTCCAACTGTTCGACCAAATGACGGACCAGTCTGGTTACTTTCCCAATGCTCGTTTTCTCTCGTTCCTGTCCGGTTCCTGCGCCACTGCAGGCCTTCTTGATGCTGCTGCAGCATTGCTCTCAAAGGCATCCCAATTTGGTTGTTCCATTGAAGCGTATGCATATAACAAGCTCATGGGCTTGTTCATTGGCCGTGGCCGGGTGCAGGACGCTGTGGCATTGTTTGAGGGGTGGATCCAGGGGAGAGTGTATTCCCCGGACGTCTGGAGCTTTAATGTCGTCATCAAGGGGGTTTGCAAGGTGGGGGATGTTCAAAAGGCGCTCGAGTTGGTCGAAAGGATGGATGAGTTTGGTTGCTCGCCAGATACTGTCACACATAATATTCTTGTGAATGGGCTATGCAGGGCAAAGGAGGTGAGTAAGGGTCGTGAGGTGTTGAGGAGGCTTCAGAGAGATGGTGTTTGCATGCCCAATGTAGTGACATACACCTCAGTAATCTCAGGTTACTGTAAGACTGGCAGGATGGAGGATGCAATGGCAGTATACGATGACATGGTTGCGTGTGGGACATCACCCAATTTGGTCACATACAATGTGCTAATCAATGGATATGGCAAGGCTGGGAATATGGGGTCTGCGGTGGCAGTGTATCAGCAAATGATACTTCGTCGCTGCCTTCCTGATGTTGTGACATTTAGTTCATTGATTGATGGATATTGTCGGTGCGGACAGCTTGATGATGCAATGAAGATTTGGGCTGAGATGTCTCAGTACCATATTCAACCAAATGCACACACGTTCTGTATCATAATACACACATTTTGTAAGCAGAACAGATCAGGGGAAGCGCTTCATTTTTTGAAAAAAATGAACATGAGAACAGACATTGCACCACAAGTGTTTATATATAACCCTGTGATTGATGTACTGTGCAAGGGTGGAAAGGTGGACGAAGCAAACATGATTCTAATGGAGATGGAAGAGAAAGGATGTCGTCCCGACAAGTATACATATACTATTTTGATAATTGGGCACTGCATGAAGGGTAGGATAGCAGAAGCCATCACATTTTTCCATAAAATGGTAGAGACTGGGTGTTCCCCTGACAGTATAGTAGTCAATTCTTTTATTAGCTGCCTTTTAAAGTCTGGGATGCCTGGTGAGGTGGATCACATAATGCGTATTGCAGCAGGGGGTGCTTCATCGAGTTGGAAAGATCCTTCTCCTGTTACCCAAAGCGTAGACATTTCAGTAGCTGTATAGCTGAATGATACAATGGAGAATGTAAGGAACAGCATCTTGACTGTTTTCGGTGCGAATTACGGGGCATCTGGCGCTTGTCCAAATAAGAAGAACAAGCTCTGGTGAGTCGTTGTTTTGAATCAAAGGCCTCTTGCATCAACTATACTAACTACTACATTTTGCACATTTGAACTACTTCCATACAAAATTGTATAACTTCATAAGTATCACGTTAACTCTCCAAAATGTGTTTGATTTAATAGGTTGAGTGGCCTGTTTAATGTTTACTTCACATTTTAGTTCAGCATAGATATATAGCAGCGTTAATCAGTGGTGGTGATTGTGATTAATAGTCTGTTCGAGTCCGTAGAAAATGTGAGCAATATTTTACTGCCCACACGCTAATCTTATTCTATAGACATTAGAGAGCTGACTTGCGAAATTCCTGATTTTTATATACATGTCTAGTCATGTGAACTGTACTGCACTTGTATTCCATTGAAACACGATTGAATATTGGAAGGCATTATACTGACATTTTATTTTTACATTAGTGGTTTTGCAGAACATTCAGTCAAAAGGAACTCAAATGTAACCAATGACATCTTGGTTACACCAAGGGTATGGAACTATTGAGAGACTAATCCAAAGTTTCATGCTAAGAAAGAAAAGGACAAGCAGCTTGGTGCTCCGTGTATACGTTGAAGTGATTCGATGAATTCCATAAAGGGAAGCAAATGGTGGAGCTGTAAATTTCAAGGGGCCTGCTGATCAGCTGCAGTAGTGCTACATCACTTGCTCAATGGACCCTTGACACACTCCTCAACACCTCATGTATGATTTGTCGACTCCCTGGGTAGATGATAAGATCATCCAGTCACTTGGACCTGCCTGTCAAGAACCTTCTTCGTTTTGGAGGAGCTGTTACCTAAATGAGGGGGAATCAGCAGTTGAAGAACACGATGGAAGTAATTTACCCTCTAGCAGAGGTACTTAACTTGTATTGTGCCTTGTTCATTGTTCACTCCAGTATAGAAAATATTTTAGGAAAGGGAAGTTGATCATTTCAACTGTCATGCACATTGTGCGCATTTTTCCTACAACCATGCCTACAGAATAACAAGTCTGAGCATACAGTTTTAACAGTTACACCTTCTTTGTTTTTTGAGTAAGTTACACCTTCTGCCGTGATGCTTGTTATGTTGTTTCTTAAACATATTTGTTACTTAGTACTAGCAACTTTCTAGTTTTTGCGACATAATGTATGGCATGTTGAGGCGCGTAGCAGTCTGGCTTAGAAGTCTTATAAACTGAGTACCAGAAAAGCTAACGCGGGTTTACCTATTTTAATGAAAACATTGTGTTTATCTGCTAGAACTTTGCGAAACACCTTGTTTCGTAGGACGTCAGTGTTAAGATCATGATAGCCTGCTAATTAAGCATAATATGCTCCATTGAGCGAAGTTCAATGGGTAAATACTTCGTTATTCAGTGACCTGTTATTTCAATACATAGAGTAGTCAATATAGATTCATAAAGCTGTCTCAGGAATGTTATGTGCGCCTGTGTTTTTGTGTGCTCCTTTTGCTTTGTTGTGTGAACCACTGTTTGTCAAAGAAATAATTGAGCAGCACACATGTTAAGCTCATATAATAAACTCTTGGCACTACTACATCATCAATTAATCACTTGCCAACTTCTAAAACTGGCTAAATCTAATATGCAGTGTAGCTGATAGCCTGATACAGTGGGATGTTGTCACTTGCCAGTGGACATACATTCGTTTGACCTCTACTTCAAGACTAAAGTAGGTGGCTGTAAGTGAGCATATTCACCCATTCATTTTATTAACATCTGGTGGATTCTCCATGGATGTTGTCAAGAACTGCCATCACCCCAATGATAAAAGCCTGGTCACATCCTGACTGCACTGTCACGTGGTAGAAGTCATTACTTTCTATCAGCTCTTTCTTCCCCATCTACAGTTTGAAGAATATATTTGTTAGATCTCTATCTTTTTTGTAATGCACATATGCTTGTGGCATGCACTGAAATTCTTATACACTTTACCAGACACACTTGCACAGACATGTAGAACAACAATCAAACAAAATAACTGGAAATAATCAAACACCATTCCTTTACTAAGTAACTAACATCTCACTTTAGATAGCATATTTGTTCTTCCCTGATGTCATGGAATAATTCTTGTTAATTATAATCCATGACAGAATGATATGCATGTACTCAATAATTTTGTGATAACACAGTAGAACTCTACAAATGAGTTCCGTCCTTGGATGGATCAAGCGTTGATGTGTCGCACCCACACACACATGTGTGTTATGTGGTAATCCGCGTGTCTGGCAGTCCATGAGGTAGAGGATGAACTGTGGATTTATCTAAGCAACCTTGGCTCTAGATCAAGCTTGTGTTTCAGTAGGACGTGCATCTAGTAACTTTGTGATAACACAAATGTATACTTTTACTTACGAAGCCTTTTATCCCAAACAAGTTGGGGTAGGCTAGATATGAAACCCTTTCACGAGGACTTCCCAGGAGGTCACCCATCCTAGTACTACTCTCGCCCAAATGGGTTTCATACCCAAAAGACTGGCTAGTTTTTACGTTGGCTCGCCAAGCCTATCACAACCCTTAGATATGAAACCCTTTCACGAGGACTTCCCAGGAGGTCACCCATCCTAGTACTACTCTCGCTCAAATGGGTTTCATACCTATGGGACTGGCTAGTTTTTACGTTGGCTCGCCAAGCCTATCACAACCCTCCTCCTTTACCCGGGCTTGGGACCGGCTATGCCTAGAAGACATAGGCGGAGTTGATACAAATGTATCTTACAAAATAAATATAACTTGCTGAAAAAGCACATGTAGAAACTTTTTCTTGCAGGGGATTATGAAGGTATGTGTGGCATACCTGCACTACTATTTTGCTGGTACAATCAATTATCGTGCAGTATCTATCTGCAAAAGATATGTATGTTCTTGTGGCATGCATGGAAATTCTTCTAAACTTTACTAGACACACTTGCATAGACATTTATAATAACTGTTGAGGCCCTGTTTGGTTCAGCTTTTATCGACGGATTCCGCTGCCGCGCATCAGAATCTGAACCAAAGGGCGAACCCAGCAGAATCCGATTCCAGAAATCCGCTGCCAAAATCTGAACCAAAAGCGGAAGCAGCCCAGGACGTGCTTTCCAAAATCTGATTCCGCTGCGGGCCAAAATCTAAAAAAGCTGTATCAGCTGGTTTGCCAAATGACCTACATCTTTTTCACATCAGATTTTCCACAGCTGGTTTTCCACAGCAGATTTTTCACAGCTGCTTTTAAAAATCCACAGCCGAACCAAACAGGGCCTGAACTGGTATGGGCCCAAGCCCATCAAGCTTTGTCACTTAGGGCCCAAGCCCATGTGAGCGTGCTGACCTAGAAGGGGGCATTCAGTCCTCAAGTTTCTGTCCGCCACACACACACAGAACTCGCATGGGCAACCAGACAAGAGAGCTCGAGCTGTCTGAAGGGACTGCTCTCCCTCTCGATCTCAACAATATCAATCAAGCAAAACCACTGGAAATAAACACCATCCCTTTACCAACATCTCACTTTAGGATAGCCTTTGCTTATCCTTTCCCGTGTTGTCATGGAGTAATTCTGTTAATTATGACTCATGGGGAATCTGTAGTTCACAACTAATTTGGCCATATTGAAGCAAATATATGCACATGCTTTGTAATTTAGTGATGACACAAAGGAACTCTACAAAAGAATACAATTCACTGCAATTACATATGTAGAATGTATTGCTTGCAGAAGAATTATCAAGGTATGGATGGCATACCTGCGCCACTATTTTTCCAGTGCAATCAATTATTGTGCAGTTCCTATCTGCAAAAGATCCACAGACCTCGAAATCCCAATTATTGCAGTGCCTCTTTGGTTCAATGTGAATTCTAACCGGTGCACCTTTTGCTATGCATGATTTGGGATCAGTTAGGCTAAAGACCAACTTGTTTTTCCCTTGGTAATCCATTGAGTACCCATTCCATTTGTTCCGCGTGCTTAGAACCTGTACAATTCCTCCCTGTAATGGAGCACATAGAGAGTTTCATTCTGGTGATATTCAAAGAAATACAGGGTATACGGACATGAGCGAGAGATCGTTTGTGTTTATCTTCTTGGCTGTCGACAGTTAAGTTTTCACTGTCTCAAGAGAACTGCGTTGAAGTTACTTGTGCCCTTGTTTATTTTTGTTTGTTCAATGTTCACACCCCCCCCCCCCCCCCCCCCCTCACAAAAAAAAGAGCTAGACTGGGCACGGTAGAATAACATAAATAAGTACATAGGTATCACAATAAATGCATGGAGCAAATAGTTCCACTCCTAATCGATTAGCTTTTAATTCAGGTGAAGCACTTCAAACAACTGGTAATAGAGAAAATAAGCCTATCTACGAGTTACTATTCAGCAACTTATGATGTATTACCTTTCTAGAAATGAATAGTATCTGTTGTCCATCACTGTCTTTCACCATGAGCTCTCCCTTAGATCCAAGTATACCACAACCATCCACGATGAAAACAACATTATGACTAAAGTCAGTAACAACAAAACCACCGCCATTCACTACCATGGGTCTTCTCCTGATCATCAGCGCCGCTGGAGTGCTTGTGCAATACATCTTACTGACTACAGGCATGCTGTTGTCCATTTCGCTTGATACTGCACACAGAAGAGAGGTGGCCCTATTACTCTGCTCAAACTCCTGTTTCAGTGTCTACCTGGCTTCTAGCATCTTGTGTGGCCAGCAGGTGAGTACTTATATTGGGGGGCAGAGCATGGTTGTTTTAGAGAAGATGGTAAGCCAAGCTAAGAAGCAAGGAGAAGGATGCAGTAGGTGTGGTGGTTCAAGAGTTTCTTTACAATGGAATCACTGCAGGCTCTCTCCACATAAAGTTATTCCTGAAAGCCTGGTCTGGTTGAATAGACTTTCTCCAACTTTCCTGAAGCATCATCATTGGTGTCAGTTCTCACAAGTTTCTTGCTCAAGCAATGTCCATTTTTATGCGGTTTTCTTTTTGTGGGCGCTTCTCATGTATATACACTCTAATGCAGATTATCGAGTACACCACTTTTTGTTCCTTTTAGCTCGAACTATTATATATGTTGCCTGAACTTTGTACAAATCTAGGGGCCAGTGTACCATTTTCCAGTGGTCTTTCCTGTGAGTGTTGAATTGAGTAGTGACTATGTCTGAAAGGACCATGCAAGCGTATGGCCAAGTTAATACTCCCTCCGTAACTTAATATTAGGCGTTTTTTGACACTGTCATAGTGTTAAAAACATCTTATATTAAGTTACAGAGGTAGTATTTGACTACTCCCTCCGTTCCTAAATACTCCCTCCGTTCCTAAATATTTGTCTTTCTAGAGATTTCAATAAGCGACTACATACGGAGCAAAATGAGCGAATCTACACTCTAAAATATGTATATATACATCCGTATGTGGTAGTCCCATTTGAAATATCTAGAAAGACAAATATTTAGGAACGGAGGGACTATTTGTCTTTCTAGAGATTTCAACAAGTTACTACATATGGAGCAAAATGAGTGAATCTACACTCTAAAATATGTCTATATACATCCGTATGTGGTAGTTCATTTGAAATCTATAAAAAGACAAATATTTAGGAATGGAGGGAGTAGAAAGCATGATATTAGTTTACGCTTCTGGACGAAATTTGTCTTGTGTTATCCATGTACATGGAAAAGTACTTGGCCTCTGGGCACATGCACCTGTATTCTACTACTAGAGTAGCAATCATAATCCCAAGTGACCAATAATTATGCTTTTATTTTCCTGAGCTTTATCCATGGCTAATGTTAATCTGATTGCATCATTGTATGAGTAATATATCTTGTTCAGCAATTAACAATCTGTCAGGAATTTTTGCAATCTCTGGATTGGTGAAAGCATTGCGTATACAATGAGAAGAAGCTAACATGTGGATTAGGATGCAAGCTGACACGTGTTGGGTGGTCAGTAGGAAGAAAAGTTTGTATGAAGGTCATGAATATAGGCAACCAGGTCTTTCTGGTAAGGTAATGCACAATTGGCAGAAGTATGGTTGATCAAGATATAACCTATACAAGGAAAACTGCCAAATGAAGCATGAGAGGGATGGCATAGCGAACAGTATACGGGAAGCTTCACATCTTGTTACTGTCAAATTGTTGATGCCCATCTTTCTGCTTATATTATTGTAAACTTATGAGGGTTCGTCCCTTTCTAGCATTGGTCCCTTGAGCACGACTGGTAGATGTGCAGTGAATTCATTTTCTTATTTCTGTCGCACTTACAGTTTTATATCTTTGCATGTTCTCATTGTGTGCTCCGTATGCTGAGATTTTTATTTTATTTATTTGGCCGCTGTTTGCATTATGCCCTTTTATTGTTGTTGACTGTTTTCCTTCGACTGAAGGTCCCTTTCATGCAATCAGTCATGCTGTGACTGGAGCTGTAGAATCTCAGGATCCTTGACTTCTGAGGTGTGAATCTAAAAAAAAAGGTACACTATATATCCTGTTCTTGATGCATATCTAACTTGAGGCGAAAAGGATTCGCCATAATATATTGCTGGTTCACCGGTAATTTCTGGTGGCCTATTGAAGTTTTGTGCAATGGTGGAATATATTTGGTCTTCCTTTTCTTCAATGGCCAACCATTGTTAAATAACAGGGACCATTAATTGTTGGATCTTGTTCTCTGTACCTGGATCATTGGTGAAGCATAAGGCGAGGCCGCTCTGTGCTTCTGTTGGAACTTGAACATGTACAAATATTTGGTACGAAGTGCCTAACCTAAAGGTTCTCTTGCCTAACCCGGACCACTTGTGGCCAGGAAAGGTGAACAGGGGGGCGGTAGCACGTTGTCAACCATTTCTGTTAAGTGAAGGCGTGAAGCTGTAGGCAAGAGTTCCCAAGAGGAATGGTTGATGAACTCTACTCACCGAGCCTTTGGGGCTAAGCAACCACCTGCTAGAGGAAACTTAAGAGTCTTTTCGTCCTTCATCCGCCTGGTGTCTCGCTGACAGTGTGAGTCTGGATTGGTGACGAATGGAGTTTATGAGAACGGGCTCAGCTTAACCTGGATACTAGACGAGAACTCTAGAAGCAGTTCATGAGCTTAATCTTTAACTACAGTCGTTGGACAATATGCTAAGCCATAGGAGTTAGGTTCAGGAGAGACTCACATTCAGCTATTACACAGGATTCTCTTTCCTCTTTTTTTCCCTCAAGTCTAAACAGTACTCCCTCTGTAAACTAATATAAAAGCGTTGAGATCACTAAAGTAGTAATCTAAACACTCTTATATTAGTTTACGGAGGGAGTATATGATAAAATGGATTACATTTACACGTGCCGGTTAGTGCTTTTCAAAAAGGGCTCTCGGAGAGACATGCATAGAATCTCCTTTTTTGCGTTCTTTTTTCGGTGATCGTTTCAGGGAAATCACTAGTTAAGGGTTATTATTTTGTTCGGCGGGGAGTTAAAGGTTATCCTTTGTGTGGGTCATTCTGGATCGCTTCCATGCGTGGCGCAGATTCTATGCCGCGAAGACAGCCTCTACCTTTTCCCTCGCGGATGGCATTGATTTCTCATCCCACGGCTGGTTTTTTTAGACAGAATCCCATGGCTGTTTTCTTTTTTGAGATTTGCCAACATTTTATTGACCACCGATGATGTTTAAGGGAATACAAGTTAGGTCATGAGGAGAAATAAGCCACACATGTCCACCCTGATCAAGCATAACTGCTAAACGAGAGTCCCTAATCGACGCCCGTTAGCCTAAATATCCGTTTCTTTTTTCAAAGTTTCAACATTTCTTAAAAAAATGATTTTTTCATAATGTATGAAAATCTTACAAATTTAGAAATTCGATCAAACTTTAAAAACGTGAAAATTATTGAAAACATGACAAAAAAATTGAAATTTCAAATGATGAACAATTTTCAAATATACATTGAACATTTTGTGATATATGCTGAACAAACTTTAAATACACACTGAACATTTTGTGATTTACGCTGATTGTATATTTAAATAGACATTAAACGTTTTAGTGATATACGCTGAAAAATATTTAAATACACATTACATTTTAGTGATATACGCTGAACAATATTTAAGTACACATTGAATTTTTTGTGAATATATGTTGAACAATTTTAAAGTACACAATTAACATTTCTGAAAAATATGCTGAGCCTTTTCTTAATATAGTGCAAACATTTTCTTAAATATATGAAGAACATTTTTTTACGCTGGCAATGAACTGTGTATAAAACAAGAAAAAAGAAACAAAAGCAAAAAAATGAAAAGAACAGAAATAGAAATAGAAATAGAAACAGAAACAGAAAAAATAAATGAAAGAAACAAGAAAAAGAGAAAAAGCAGAGAAACCGTGGGCCGGCCCAAAACTGGAGCGAGGGTGGCCAGGCTTCAGCGAAGCCACGTCCTTTTGACGCCTGCGCGCGTTATCTGCCCGGGAGCTCCTACGTTCAGGGTATTGGCGCTCGCAGCCGCACCTGATGGGCCGGCCCAAAACCACGAAGTGCAGCGAAAAATGAATTTATTGCGGGAAAAACCCTCGGAAAAAGTTGCTGCCGAGAGGAATCCAGCTCGCGCCGTTTACCTCATAGGCACTTGTGAAACGGTTCAGCGCGAGCCATTTAAGAACAAAATGTGGCGCGCTATTTACTGCACATACATATTAGAAAAACGTGAACTGTTTTGAAAAAGGTGTGAACGAAATTTGAAAGTTCACAGATTTAAGAAAATCACGAATTAGAAAAAGTTCACCGATTTTGAAAAAGAGTTCATTGATGTTGAAAAAAAGTTTATCGATTTTCAAAAAGGTTCACAAATTTTTAAAAAGTTCATCGATTCAAAAAAGTTCACAAATTCAAAAAAATATTAACCACTTTGGAAAAAGTTCATCGATTTTCAAAAAGAGTTCACAAATTCAGAAAAAGTCATCAATTTTGAAAAAGTTCATCAATTCTCGAAAAAATTCACAAATTTGAAAAAAAATAGTTCATCTATTTTGAAAAAAAAAATCAACGACTTGAAGAAGGTTCACGGATTTAAGAGCAAATAAAAAATAAAAATAAAAGGAAGAGGAAGGAAAAAGGAAAAAAACAGAACAAGACAAGAGGAGTAAATGGAAGAAGTTATCACAAGTGGCCTTGTGGTCTGGTGGCTACTGCATGTTATCTAGTTCGGTGAGATTGCGGGTTCGAATTACCCCAAACGCACCTTCGGTTCTCGTTTTTACAGTTTTCGCAAGAAAAAAAAAAGCTAAACGGGTCGGCTTTGCTCGAAGTGAAGGTGTGCGCCGCTTTGCGTTTAACACATTAACGGGCGCCAAATAGGAAACGCCCTGCTGAACCACCCACCTTTTCTTTGTGCACAACTTTGCCAACCTGCGCGATTCCTTGGCCTAACTAAGGCCCAGTTCGAGAGAAACAAAAACCAGCTCGGCGGAGAGAGGAGATCCGCTAAAAAACAGGCAGAGAGAGGAGAAATGCATCGACTCAGGTTTAGAAATGAACTTGCCCTTAAAAAAAAGGTTTAGAAACCAATTCGGTTCAGTTCAGGAACAAGTACATAATCGATTCAGTTCACTACACACACATATATAGGCATGATTCAGTTTTGGCACTGCAGTACAGTACACAAAAAATTAAACAAGCATTTCACTTGAGTATTTGAATAATTTGTATATCCAAAATAATACATACCAAAAGCCATCAATCAAGGCATTTTTTTAAAATAAGTGCTCAACACATTCACCCCAAAGAACCAAATAGGATGTCATGTAGCAGCAGCTACTAAAATAAGGCCCCAAAGAAGATCATGAGGATTCATATAATCAACTTCACCAGTACCCTACAAAGATAGAGGAAAATTTGAAGCATGGCGGCAGTGAAACTAGTTTGAAGAAGTTGAAACAGGGCAATATTGAAAGTACTGTCAACAGTTCTGTGAAGTTAGTGAAGGCATTACACTCCTTGTAGGCATTATCCTTTAGTACTTGAGTTTCTGCACCACTATAATTCTCTTGTTGCTACATAAAGCAACCAACCTCATTATTTAGCATGTAGAATGAATAAGAAAGATATATTACAAGGGTTTTCAGCAACATATGCTAGACTTGCACTTCTTATGAGCAACATCGATTGCTACAAGTTTCTACAGCACCACCATTTTTTCCCTATTGCATTTTGATACGTCTCCAACGTATCTATAATTTTTTATTGTTTCATGCTATTATATTACCATCTTGGATGTTGTATATGCATTAATATGCTATTTTAGATCATTTTTTGTGACTAACCTATTAACCTAGAGCCCAGTGTCAGTTGCTGTTTTTTTCCTTGTTTTTGTCTTTTACAGAAAATCAATACCAAACAGAACAAAACTTTTTGAGGATTTTTCTTGGACCAGAAGACAACCACGGAGCTTCGGGAAGAGGCCAGAAGACCCATGAGGGGGCCACAAGCCCTAGGGGGGGGGGCTAGGCTTGTGGCTCCACCGCAGACCTCCTAACCCCAATCTTGGCTCTATAAATACCCAAATATTCCCCTTACGTGAGAGGGCACACCAAAAATACTTTTCCGTCGTCACAAGCTTCTGTTCTCGTGAGATCCCATCTTGGGGCCTTTTCCAGCACTCTGCCAGAGGGTGATTCGATCATGGAGGGCCTCTACACCAACCTTGCTGCCCTTCCAATGACGTGAGTAGTTTATCACAGACCTACAGGTCCATAGCTAGTAGCTAGATGGCTTCTTCTCTCTCTTTGATCTTCAATACAATGTTCTCCTCGATGTTCTTGGAGATCTATTCGAAGTAATCTTCTTTTGCGGTGCGTTTGTTGAGATCCGATGAATTATGGATTTATGACCAGATTATCTATGAATATTATTTGAGTCTTTTCTGAACTCTTTTATGCATGATTAAGATAGCTTTGTATAATTTCTCTCCAATCTATCGATTTGGTTTGGCCAACTAGATTGTTTTTTCTTGCAATGAGAGAGGTGCTTTGTGATGGGTTTAATCTTGCGCTGTCCTCACCCATTGACAGTAGGGGTAGCGAGACACGTATTTGTATTTTTTCCATTAAGGATAAAAAGCTGGGGTTTTTACCATATTGATTGGATCTATCCCTCTACATCATGTCATCTTGCTTAAGGCATTACTATGTTCTTGTTAACTTAATTCACTAGATGCATGCTGGATAGCGGTCGATGTGTGGAGTAATAGTAGTAGATGCAGGCAGAAGTCGGTCTACTTGTCACAGATGTGATGCCTATATTCATGATCATTGCCTTAGATATCGTCATAACCGTATCCGTTCTTTCAAGAGAGAAGCCTCTAGTGAAAACTATGGTCCCCGGGTCTATTTCTCATTATATATTTTGAGATCTATAAAATCAAAAACCCAGAAATACCTTGCTGCAATTTATTTATATCTATTTTATTTTGCCTTTTACTTATCTTTATATCTATCTCTATTAGATCTCACTGTTGCTAGTGACCGTGAAGGGATTGACAACCCCTTTTTCGCGTTGAGTGCAAGTGTTTGTTAGTTTGTGCAGGTGCACCTATTAGGGACTTGCTTGTACCTCCTACTGCATTGAACCTTGGTTCTTAACTGAGGGAAATACTTATCTCTACTTTGCTGCATCACCCTTTCCTCTTCAAGGGAAAAATCAACACAAGCTCAAGAAGTAGCAGGAAGAATTTCTGGCGCCATTGCCGGGGAAGTTCTACATCAAGCCTACCAAGTACCTATCATAAACTCTCATCTCTTGCATTACATTATTTGCCATTTGCCTCTCGTTTTCCTTTCCCCCACTTCTAAAACATTTTCAGAAAAACAAAAAAAATATTTGCCTTCTTTTTCGTTTGCCTTTATGTCTTACTTGGTTTGTTTGCACGTTATCTTGGCATAATTGCATATTTATTCCAAATTAGAAAGCAAAAAAGTTTATGGATCCTCATCCACTTGCTAATATTTTTAAAAGATCCAATTATGATGAACCAATTGCTAGTGAGTTGAGTGCACTAGATTATCTTTATGAAGTTTTGCTTGAAATTCGTGAATCTGAAATTCGTGATGAGGTGTTAAATGAAGAAATTTATAAAGTGATTCATGATAGACCCTTGAATGAAAAAATCATGATTTCCATGATGTTATTATAAATTCTATTAATGTCAATTGTGTTAATGATACGCAAAACCTCAAGCTTGGGGATGCTGGTTTTGCTATGTCCACTACTTATTGTAATGATCATGATTGGGGTGATGCATCTTATGATCTTGAAAATTTGTTTAAGCCTCGTGATGAATATGATATTGATAACAATGTTTGTAATAATATTGAAAGTGGGTTTGGAAGAGTGTCAACTTTAGGAAATAATGATTCCACTACTTTGTAGATTGATCAATCTTATGAATTTTTTGATAAAAGTGGGCTTGGAGAAGTAATGACTTTATTTTATGTTAATCCCACTATTTTGGAAGAGTGTCAACTTTGCGTGCATGTGGATCATGAAGAGAATATTTTATGTGATAGCTATATTATTGAATTTGATTATGATCCTACATGTAATTATTATAAGAGAGGAAAATATGGTTGTAGAAATCTTCATGTTATTAAATTACCTCTCATTTTGTTGAGATTGCTATTGTTTCTTTCTTCTTCCTTGCATATGCTAGTTTTTGCTTGTCTTGATAAATCTTTTCCCAATAAAATACCTATGAATAGGAAGTATGTTAGACTTAAACTTGTTTTTCACATACTATATGATGCTCTCTTTGTGCTTCAAATTTTTGTCTTTCATGTGAGCATCATTAAAATTATCAACGCCTAGCTAAAAGGCTTTAAAGAAAACCGCTTGTTGGCAGACAACCCAATATTTTTATTTTATGTTTTTATGAGAATATGCAATATTAATTCTGTAATAATTGTGTCTTAGTGTTTTAATTAGTTTTTGAGCCAAGCAAGACCTTTGGGATGCTTTTGTAATATCGTTGATTTGATTTTGCTGAAAAACAGACACTTTTGCGTCCAGTAACAAAATTGTTAAAATTCACCGGAGCGTGGAAAAACTCTGATATTTTTACAAAAGAATGATATATGCATTGCCTCTGTTGTCCTAACTTTTCAGAATTTTTGGAGTTACAGAAGTATGACTAATATTCGGGTCTTTACAGACTGTTCTATTTTTGACAGATTCTGATTTCGATGTGTTGTTTGCTTATTTTGATGAATCTATGGGTAGTATTGGGGGGTATGAACCATGGAGAATATAGAATATAGTAGATATAAACCAATATAAATTTGAATGAGTTCAAAACAGTACCTAAAAGTGGAGATTTGTTTTATCATACTAACGGATCTTATGAGTTTTCTGTTGAGTTTTGTGTTGTGAAGTTTTCAAGTTTTGGGTAAGTTTTGATGGACTACGAAATAAGGAGTGGCAAGAGCCTAAGCTTGGGGATGCCCAAGGCGCCCCAAGGTAATATTCAAGGACAACCAAGCATCTAAGCTTGGGGATGCCCCGGATGGCATCCCCTCTTTTGCCTTCTATCCATCGGTAAATTTACTTGAGGCTATATTTTTATTCACCACATGATATGTGTTTTGCTTGGAGCGTCTTTTATTATTTGAGTTTTTGCTTTTTAGTTTGCCACAATCATCCTTGCTGTAAACACCTTTTGAGAGGGACACACATTAATCATGAATTTATTAGAATACTCTATGTGCTTCACTTATATCTTTTGAGCTAGGTAGTTGCTCTAGTGCTTCACTTATATATTTTTAGAGCACGACGGTGGTTTCGTTTTGTAGAAATTGATGAACTCTAATGCTTCACTTTATTATTTTGATAGTCTTGAAAATAGTATGGCAATTTGCTTAGGTTATGAATTTTGTCCTAATATGATGGGTATCCAAGAGGGATATAAGAAAAACTTTCATAAGGAGCATTGAATATATGAGAAGTTTGATTCCGTGCATTTGTTTTGGGATATAAAGATGTGAAGGAAATATGCCCTAGAGGTGTCGGTGTCAAAACCGGCGGATCTCGGGTAGGGGGTCCCGAACTGTGCGTCTAGGATCAATGGTAACAGGAGACGGGGGACACGACGTTTACCCAGGTTCGGGCCCTCTCTATGGAGGTAATTGTTGGAAATATGCCCTAGAGGCAATAATAAAATGGTTATTATTGTATTTCCTTGTTCATGATAATTGTCTGTTGTTCATGCTATAATTGTATTAACTGGAAACCGTAATACATGTGTGAATACATAGACCACAACATGTCCCTAGTAAGCCTCTAGTTGACTAGCTCGTTGATCAATAGATGGTTATGGTTTCCTGACCATGGACATTGGATGTCATTGATAACGGGATCACATCATTAGGAAATGATGTGATGGACAAGACCCAATCCTAAGCATAGCACAAGATCATGTAGTTCGTTTGCTAGAGCTTTTCTAATGTTAAGTATCATTTCCTTAGACCATGAGATTGTGCAACTCCCGGATACCGTAGGAATGCTTTGGGTGTACCAAACGTCACAACGTAACTGGGTGGCTATAAAGGTGCACTACAGGTATCTCCGAAAGTGTATGTTGGGTTGGCACGAATCGAGACTGGGATTTGTCACTCCGTATGACGGAGAGGTATCTCTGGGCCCACTCGGTAATGCATCATCATAATGAGCTCAATGTGACCAAGTGTTTGGTCACGGGATCATGCATTACGGTACGAGTAAAGTGACTTGCCGGTAACGAGATTGAACAAGGTATTGGGATACCGACGATCGAATCTCGGGCAAGTAACGTACCGATTGACAAAGGGAATTGTATACAGGATTGATTGAATCCTCGACATCGTGGAACATGTGGGAGCCAACATGGGTATCCAGATCCCGCTGTTGGTTATTGACCGGAGAGTCGTCTCGGTCATGTCTGCATGATTCCCGAACCCGTAGGGTCTACACACTTAAGGTTCAGTGACGCTAGGGTTGTAGAGATATTAGTATGCGGAAATCCGAAAGTCGTTAGGAGTCCCGGATGAGATCCCGGACGTCACGAGGAGTTCCGGAATGGTCCGGAGGTAAAGATTTATATATGGGAAGTCCTATTTTGGCCACCGGAAAATGTTCGGGATTTTTCGGTATTGTACCGGGAAGGTTCTAGAAGGTTCCGAAGTGGGGCCCACCTGCATGGGGGGACCCACATGAACGTGGGTAGTGGGGGCAAGGAGCACCAAGATCCCACCTTAGAAGGAATAAGATCATATCCCGAAGGGATAAGATCAAGATCCCTAAAAAAGGGGGATAACAATCGGTGGGGAAGGGAAATGATGGGATTTCTTTCCCCCACCTTTGCCAACGCCCCAATGGACTTGGAGGGCAAGAAACCAGCCCCCTCCACCCCTATATATAGTGGGGGGGGGGGTGCATGGGAGTAGCACCCCAAGCCCTGGCGCCTCCCTCCCTCCCGTGACACCTCTTCCTCCCCGCTTGCGCTTGGCGAAGCCCTGCCGGGATCCCGCTACTTCCACCACCATGCCGTCGTGCTGCTGGATCTCCATCAACTTCTCCTCCCCCTTGCTGAATCAAGAAGGAGGAGACGTCCGCTCCGTACGTGTGTTGAACGCGGAGGTGCCGTCCGTTCGGCGCTAGGATCATCGGTGATTTGGATCACGACGAGTACGACTCCATCAACCCCGTTCTCTTGAACGCTTCCGCGCGCGATCTACAAGGGTATGTAGATGCACTCCCCTCTATCTCGTTGCTAGATGACTCCATAGATTGATCTTGGTGATACGTAGAAAATTTTAAATTTCTGCTACGTTCCCCAACAGTGGCATCATGAGCCAGGTCTATGCGTAGATTCTATGCACGAGTAGAACACAAAGTAGTTGTGGGCGATGATTTGTTCAATTTGCTTGCCATTACTAGTCTTATCTTGATTCGGCGGCATTGTGGGATGAAGCGGCCCAGACCGACCTTACACGTACTCTTACGTGAGACAGGTTCCACCGACTGACATTCACTTGATGCATAAGGTGGCTAGTAGGTGTCTGTCTCTCCCACTTTAGTTGGATCAGATTCGATGAAAAGGGTCCTTATGAAGGGTAAATAGCAATTGGCATATCACCGTTGTGGCTTTTGCGTAGGTAAGAAATGTTCTTGCTAGAAACCCATAGCAGCCACGTAAAACATGCAACAACAATTAGAAGACATCTAACTTGTTTTTGCAGGGTATGCTATGTGATGTGATATGGCCAAAAGGATGTGATGAATTATATATGTGATGTATGAGATTGATCATGTTCTTGTAATAGGAATCACGACTTGCATGTCGATGAGTATGACAACCGGCAGGAGCCATAGGAGTTGTCTTAATTTATTGTATGACCTGCGTGTCAATGAAAACGCATGTAATTACTTTACTTTATTGATAACCGTTAGCCATAGTAGTAGAAGTAATAGTTGGCGAGACAACTTCATGAAGACACGATGATGGAGATCATGATGATAGAGATCATGGTGTCATGCCGGTGACGAAGGTGATCATGCCGCGCCTCGAAGATGGAGATCAAAGGCGCAAGATGATATTGGCCATATCATGTCACTTTATGATTTGCATGTGATGTTTGTCATGTTTACATCTTATTTGCTTAGAACGACGGTAGCATAAATAAGATGATCCCTCACTAAAATTTCAAGAGATGTGTTCCCCCTAACTGTGCACCGTTGCGAAGGTTCGTTGTTTCGAAGCACCACGTGATGATCGGGTGTGATAGATTCTAACGTTCGCATACAACAGGTGTTGACGAGCCTAGCATGTACAGACATGGCCTCGGAACACAAGCAAAACACTTAGGTTGACTTGACGAGCCTAGCATGTACAGACATGGCCTCGGAACACAAGAGACCGAAAGGTCGAACATGAGTCGTATAGTAGATACGATCAACATGGAGATGTTCACCGATGATGACTAGTCCGTCTCACGTGATGATCGGACACGGCCTAGTCGATTCGGATCATGTATCACTTAGATGACTAGAGGGATGTCTACCTAAGTGGGAGTTCATTAAATAATCAGATGAACTTAATTATCATGAACATAGTCAAAAGGTCTTTGCAAATAATGTCGTAGCTTACGCTTTAGTTATACTAAGATATGTTCCTAGAGAAAATTTAGTTGAAAGTTGATAGTAGCAATTATGCGGACTGGGTCCGTAAACTGAGGATTGTCCTCATTGCTGCACAGAAGGCTTATGTCCTTAATGCACCGCTCGCTGTGCTGAACCTCGAGCGTCGTTTGTGGATGTTGCGAACATCTGACATACACGTTTTGATGACTACGTGATAGTTCAGTGCGTAATGTTGAACGGTTTAAAATTGTGGCACCAAAGACGGTTTTGAAACGTCGCAGAACATATGAGATGTTCCAAAGACTGAAATTGGGATTTCAGACTAGTGCCCACGTCAAGAGGTATGAGACCTCTGGCAAGTTTCTTAAGCCTGCAAACTAAGGGAGAAAAGCTCAATCATTGAGCATGTGCTCAGATTGTCTGAGTACTACAATCACTTGAATCGAGTGGGAGTTAATCTTCCAGATGAGATAGTGATGGTTCTCCATAGTCACTGCCACCAAGCTATTAGAGCTTCGTGATGAACTATAACATATCAGGGATAGACATGATGATCCTTGAGCAACTCGCGATGTTTGACACCGCGAAAGTAGAAATCAAGTAGGAGCATCAATTGTTGATGGTTAGTAAAACCACTAGTTTCTAGAAGGGCAAGGGCAAGAAGGGATACTTCATGAAACGGCAAATCAGTTGCTGCTCTAGTGAAGAAACCCAAGGTTGAACCCAAACCCGAGACTAAGTGCTTCTGAAATGAGGGGAACGGTCACTGAAGCAGAACTACCCTAGATACTTCGTAGATGAGAAGGCTGGCAAGGTCGATAGAAGTATATTGGATATACATTATATTAATATGTACTTTACTAGTACTCCTAGTAGCACCAGGGTATTAGATACCGGTTCGGTTGCTAAGTGTTAGTAACTCGAAATAAAAGCTGTGGAATAAACGGAGACTAGCTAAAGGTGAGATGACGATATGTGTTTCCAAGGTTGGTGTGATCAAGCATCGCATGCTCCCTCTACCATCGAGATTGGGGTTAAACCTGAATAATTATTATTTGGTGTTTGCGTTAAGCATAGACATGATTGGATTATGTTTATCGCAATACGGTTATTCATTAAAGGAGAATAATGGTTACTCTGTCTATTTGAATAATACCTTCAATGGTCTTGCACCTAAAATGAATGGTTTATTGAATCTCGATCGTAGTGATACACATGTTCATGCCAAAAGATATATGATAGTAATGATAGTACCACATACTTGTGGCACTGCCACTTGAGTCATATTGGTATAAAACGCATGAAGAAGCTCCATGTTGATGGATCTTTGGACTCACTCGTTTTTGAAAAGATTGAGACATGCGAACCATGTCTATTAGTATATATGCATGAAGAAAGTCCATACAGATGGATCATTTGGACTCATTTGATTTTGAATCACTTGAGACATGCAAATCATACCACATGGGCAAGATGACTGAAAGGCCTCGTTTTCAGTAAGATGGAACAAGAGAGAAACTTGTTGGAAGTAATACATTTGATGTGTGCAGTCCAATGAGTGCTGAGGCACGCAGTGGATATCGTTATGTTCTTACTTCACAGATGATTTGAGTAGATGCTGAGAATATTTACTTGATGAAACACAAGTCCGAATTATTGAAAGGTTCAAGTAATTTCAGAGTGAAGTTGAAGATCGTCGTGACAAGAGGATAAAATGTCTGTGATATGATCATAGAGATGAATATCTGAGTTACGAGTTTGGCACACAATTAAGAAATTGTGGAAATTATTTCATGACTAATACCGCCTGGAACACCATATTGTGATGGTGTGTCCGAACATCATAACTGCACCCTATTGGATATGGTGCATACCATGATGTCTCTTATCGAATTACAACTATCGTTTATGGGTTAGGCATTAGAGACAACCGCATTCACTTTAAATAGGGCACCACGCAATTCCGTTGAGACGACACCGTGTGAACTATGGTTTAGAGAAACCTAAGCTGTCGTCTCTTAAAAGTTTGGGGCTGCGACGCTTATGTGAAAAAGCTTCAGGCTGATAAGTTCGAACCCAAAGCGGATAAATGCATCTTCATAGAATACCCAAAACAGTTGGGTATACCTCCTATTTCAGATCTGGAAGCAAAAGTGATTGTTTCTAGAAACGGGTCCTTTCTCGAGGAAAAGTTTCTCTCGAAAGAATTGAGTGGGAGGATGGTGGAGACTTGATGAGGTCATTGAACCGTCACTTCAACTAATGTGTAGCATGGCACAGGAAGTTGTTCCTGTGGCACCTACACCAATTGAAGTGGAAGCTTATGATAGTGATCATGAAACTTCAGATCAAGTCACTACCAAACCTCATAGGACGACAAGGATGCGTACTACTTCAGAGTGGTACGTAATCCTGTCTTGGAAGTCATGTTGCTAGACAACAATGAACCTACGAGCTATGGAGAAGCGATGGTGGGCCCGGATTCCGACGAATGGCTTGAGGCCATAAAATCCGAGAGGATCCATGTATGAAAACAAAGTATAGACTTTGAAAGAACTACTTGATGGCCGTAAGGCTGTTGGGTACAGATGGATTTTAAAGGGAAGACAGACAATGATGGTAAGTGTCACCATTAAGAAAGCTCGACTTGTCGTTAAGATGTTTTCCGGCAAGTTCAAGGAGTTGATTGCGATGAGACTTTCTCACTCATAGCGATGCTAAGAGTCTGTTAGAATTATATTAGCAGTGACTGCATTATTTATGAAATCTTGCAGATAGGATGTCAAAACATTGTTTCCTCGACGATTTTCTTGAGGAAAGGTTGTATGTGATACAACCAGAAGGTTTTGTCAATCCTGAAAGATGCTAACAAGTATGCAAAGCTCCAGCAATCCTTCTAAGGATTGGAGTAAGCATCTCGGAGTTGGAATGAACGCTTTGATGAGATGATCAAAGATTTTGGGTTTATACAAGGTTCATGAGAAACTTGTATTTCCAAAGAAGTGAGTGGGAGCACTATAGAATTTTTGATGAGTATATGTTGTTAACATATTGTTGATCAGAAATGATGTAGAATTTCTGGAAAGCATCCAGGGTTACTTGAAAAGTGTTTTTAATGGAAAACCTGGATTAAGCTACTTGAACATTGAGCATCAAGATCTATAAGGATAGATAAAAACGCTTAATAGTACTTTCAAATGAATACATACCGTGACAAGATTTTGAAGGAGTTCAAAATAGATCAGCAAAGAAGGAGTTCTTGGCTGTGTTACAAGGTGTGAGTATTGAGTAAGACTCAAGACCTGACCACGGCAGAAGAGAGAGAAAGGACGAAGGTCGTCCCCTATGCTTTAGACGTAGGCTCTACAGTATGCTATGCTGTGTACCGCACCTGAAGTGTGCCTTGCCATGAGTTAGTCAAGGGGTACAATAGTGATCCGGGAATGGATCACATGACAGCGGTCGAACTTATCCTTAGTATCTAGTGGACTAAGGAATTTTCTTGATTATGGAGGTGGTAAAATAGTTCGTCGTAAAGGGTTACGTCGATGCAAACTTTGACACTAATCCGGATGACTCTGAGTAGTGAACCGGATTCGTATAGTAGAGCAGTTATTTGGAATAGCTCCAAGTAGCGCATGGTAGCTGCATCTACAAGATGACATAGAGATTTGTAAAGCACACACGGATCTGAATGTTGCAGACCCGTTGACTAAAACCTCTCTCGTAAGCATAACATGATCAAACCCTAGAACTCATTGAGTGTTAATCACATGGTGATGTGAACTAGATTATTGACTCTAGTAAACTCTTGGGTATTAGTCACATGGCGATGTGAACTTTGAGTGTTAATCACATGGTGATGTGAACTAGATTATTGACTCTAGTGCAAGTGGGAGACTGTTGGAAATATGCCCTAGAGGCAATAATAAAATGGTTATTATTGTATTTCCTTGTTCATGATAATTGTCTGTTGTTCATGCTATAATTGTATTAACTGGAAACCGTAATACATGTGTGAATACATAGACCACAACATGTCCCTAGTAAGCCTCTAGTTGACTAGCTCGTTGATCAATAGATGGTTATGGTTTCCTGACCATGGACATTGGATGTCATTGATAACGGGATCACATCATTAGGAGAATGATGTGATGGACAAGACCCAATCCTAAGCATAGCACAAGATCGTGTAGTTCGTTTGCTAGAGCTTTTCTAATGTTAAGTATCATTTCCTTAGACCATGAGATTGTGCAACTCCCGGATACCGTAGGACTGCTTTGGGTGTACCAAACGTCACAACGTAACTGGGTGGCTATAAAGGTGCACTACAGGTATCTCCGAAAGTGTCTGTTGGGTTAGCACGAATCGAGACTGGGATTTGTCACTCCGTATGACGGAGAGGTATCTCTGGGCCCACTCGGTAATGCATCATCATAATGAGCTCAATGTGACCAAGGTGTTGGTCCACGGGATCATGCATTACGGTACGAGTAAAGTGACTTGCCGGTAACGAGATTGAACAAGGTATTGGGATACCGACGATCGAATCTCTGACAAGTAACGTACCGATTGACAAAGGGAATTGTATACGGGATTGATTGAATCCTCGACATCGTGGTTCATCCGATGAGATCATCATGGAACATGTGGGAGCCAACATGGGTATCCAGATCCCGCTGTTGGTTATTGACCGGAGAGTCGTCTCGGTCATGTCTGCATGTCTCCCGAACCCGTAGGGTCTACACACTTAAGGTTCAGTGACGCTAGGGTTGTAGAGATATTAGTATGCGGAAATCCGAAAGTCGTTCGGAGTCCCGGATGAGATCCCGGACGTCACGAGGAGTTCCGGAATGGTCCGGAGGTAAAGATTTATATATGGGAAGTCCTATTTTGGCCACCGGAAAATGTTCGGGATTTTTCGGTATTGTACCGGGAAGGTTCTAGAAGGTTCCGAAGTGGGGCCCACCTGCATGGGGGGGCCCACATGAACGTGGGTAGTGGGGGAAAGGCCCCACACCCCTGGTCAAGGCGCACCAAGATCCCACCTTAGAAGGAATAAGATCATATCCCGAAGGGATAAGATCAAGATCCCTAAAAAAGGGGGATAACAATCGGTAGGGAAGGGAAATGATGGGATTTCTTTCCCCCACCTTTGACAACGCCCCAATGGACTTGGAGGGCAAGAAACCAGCCCCCTCCACCCCTATATATAGTGGGGAGGCGCATGGGAGCAGCACCCCAAGCCCTGGCGCCTCCCTCCCTCCCGTGACACCTCTTCCTCCCCGCTTGCGCTTGGCGAAGCCCTGCCGGGATCCCGCTACTTCCACCACCATGCCGTCGTGCTGCTGGATCTCCATCAACTTCTCCTCCCCCTTGCTGGATCAAGAAGGAGGAGACGTCCCCGCTCCGTACGTGTGTTGAACACGGAGGTGCCATCCGTTCGGCGCTAGGATCATCGGTGATTTGGATCACGACGAGTACGACTCCATCAACCCCGTTCTCTTGAACGCTTCCGCGCGCGATCTACAAGGGTATGTAGATGCACTCCCCTCTCTCTCGTTGCTAGATGACTCCATAGATTGATCTTGGTGATACATAGAAAATTTTAAATTTCTGCTACGTTCCCCAACAGTAATACCCTACTTCCTACTTGATTGATCTTGATGAATATGAGTATTACAAGAGTTGACCTACCACGAGATCATAATGGCTAAACCCTAGAAGTCTAGCCTATGAGTATATGGTAATGAATCTGTCTTATCCGGACTATGCTCTCCGGTTTATATAGACACCGGAGAGATCTAGGGTTACACGACGTCGGTTACATAAAAGGGAATCTTCATAGTCGGTCGCCTAGCTTGCCTTCCACGCCAAGGATAGTCCAATCCGGACACGGGTATAATCTTCGGTCTTCGTGTCTTCACAGCCCATCAGTCCGGCCCATGGATAACAGGCCGAACGCCTGAGGACCCCTTAGTCCGGGACTCCCTTAGTAGCCCCCGAACCAGGCTTCAATGACGAGGTGTTCGACATTCGGATTGTCTTCGGCATTGCAAGGCGGGTTCCCTTCTCCAAGTAATGTATTTGGCTGTTGACTCAATCTTGCTCCCCTCGGCTTCTGCGCGCTAATAACTTCGTCTTCCACGTGTCGAGCGAATGCGGAAAGTCAGGGTATTTTTGCAAATAACACCCCATCCATGCCCGGGAGCGCACCTATTAAAGATACTGGATCTCAGATCCACGCGACACCACACCGAGAAGATCCCCGGAGACTGCTAGGAGAAAGCATTCCAACATGGCCAGCATTCCCAGCTCCTCCTCGCGTTCCAGCCCAAAGAAAAGCGAGTGGGAGAAGTGCTCTGTGTCTCACAGTCAGTTAGCAAAGTTGCGAACGCAGGGATTTCTTCCTCCTGCGGATCTGGTCCCTGTTCGAGCAGGGCTGCCTTCCTTCAATGATGTGACTCAGGCGGAGGACTCCCCCAATCTGCCCGGGGGGGGGAGCGAGTGTGCTTCATCCCCTATCTGATAAGAGGCGTCGGATTTCCAGTCCACCTGTTCCTCCGAGGGCTTCTGGAGTATTATGGCCTTCAGTTGCATAACTTCACTCCCGCCTCTATCCTGCACATCGCAGGTTATGTTGCATTATGCGAGCTATTTCTGGGTGTTGAAGCCCATTTCGAACTGTGGAGAAAATTGTTTTGTCTTGTCCCACGTAACCATGAAGGGTCAATATTTGAAGTTGGCGGAGCCGAAGTGTGGCGCATCGCCGATACCGGATACCCGTCCGGCACACCAAGGAAGGCATCTAAAGAGTGGCTTTCCGAGTGGTTCTGCATCGAGGACGTTGCACTTCCCGACCCAGTTCGAAAGGGTCTCCCTGAATTTGCAAGCGTTCCGCTAAACAAACGCCACGGTTGGCGCCCCCGGAGCCTTGAGGAGGATGACAGTGCGGAGGTTCGTCAACTCTTGGGCGAGATAAAGATGCTCGCTCAGTCCGGATTAACAATGGTTGAGGTGATGGCGACCTCCATAACGCGAGGGGTTCAGCCGCTTCAATACAGAGGGCTCCCAATGTGGCATTACAACGGGGAAGACGACGCCTCCCGCTGTGGTCGAAAAGGTCCGGGCACCCCCGCCGCTCTGGCCAAAATACTGGCCGAGCTGTTCAAAGGGGAGGAAGAGGAATTTCTTCGAATCAATCGCAGAGATGGATATTCTATGTATAATCCTCCCAGTTGGGTAAGCCCCAATCCTTCTGCTTTACTCATTTTGCTTCCCGGATTACCTTTGACAAATTTCTAATCCGTTTATAACAGCATTGGCGAAGAATCACCGAGGGGTTTTACAGCCCCGCCCCATAGCCTGAGGACCACAACCGGGAGCTGGATCCCGGGTATGAAGAAGATCCGGATATATCCGTGGTACTCGCGGAAGTGGTGTTTTACCAGGCGAGCTACGATGGCACGGAAGTGGCCATTATCGCTGATTACCCTGGTCTTCTTCCAGCTTCCCACGTAAGTCGTTGAGAAAAAACTTCTCTCGAAAGAGCTTCCTCGTACCGCCTCACCCATCACACTGTCTCGTGCTCCACAGGGGAGACGTTCGGCGCGTTACACTACTCCAGGGGCGGCTCCAAAGAGAGCGGCTACGGCGCCGAGCAAGGCTTCTAAAAGGAAGGTTGGTGAAGTCACGACCGGTCCCTCGCCAAAGAGGTAAGGATTTAAAGGTATACTTCAACAGTCACATCCAACTGTAACTTGTATGCTTGTTTGACACCAGGAAAAAGGTTCACCGGGCTAAATCCGAGAGTCCGGCCAGCCGTACTCCCCGCGCCCGAGATTTAGACCCCGTTGGAAAGGCGGGAGCCAACATAGGAACAGTGCCGGACTGTCCTTCGGCCGAGGGTTCGGAGAATATGTCCGTTACCAACTCGGAAGTGGAGAGCGCCATGAATCATCGGCGCTGCAGGGCTGTTTTACAAGACCCTGAATTTTCGGAAGAGGCATTCAATGCCTTCAGCTCTGCCGATGCGTATATCCGAACTGCTCGAAACAGGCTTAGTAGAGCCACGAAGCAGTATTTAACAGATGTGCGGGTAAGTTTTCTTTGTCCAAATAAGATAACCATACGCCAGTAGCCCCCGGGACTGAAAGCAGTTGGTACAACTGATTTAAGGACCATTGATTGCCAGGTTCTTACAGAGAAGAACGACCTGCTAGCCCAAGAGCTGGAACAGTGTCGGGCGCAATTAAATGCTGCTACCACCAAACTGGAAAATTTGAAGAAGTTGTCCACTGGTAACATTTCCCTCTAGTGAGGAATAGTGAATGTATACCAACTGTGCTTAATACTGCCATTGATCGCATAATAGGGTCGCCTGATCAATTTAAGGAGTTGAAGATCGCCCAAGAGGGAGAAAAAGAGGCGAAGAGGCAACATGCCGCAGGCGAACGTGTGCTGACCCATGTCAGGGACGAGAAAAACAAGCTGCAGGACTCCAACACTAAGTTGGGTGAAGAATTGAAGGATGTGCGGGCCCAGCTATCCGACTCCGTAAAGGAGAACAAGAAACTGCGGGGCGGCATGTTCAGTATGTTTCTGAACTTGTTTATTTTTAGTGGTTCGGAGAGCAATGAAACTAATATAGCCATACTTGCAGGTATATTGACGGGCCGTCCTGAAGAGGAGGTGTCCGGATCATCAAGTGATCTGCTGTGTAAGCTGTCACAGGTGCACGAACAGGCGAGGCTGGCGATGCGGAGTGTTGCCAAGGCTCTATGGCCATCCGCCTCTCCTCTAGGAAGTATGGAGGAGCTTGTAGAGCAGTTCAAAGGAGCGCGGCGGCGTATCCGGCTATGGAAGATATCGGCCTGTCGAGAGGGTGCGCGAGAGGCTTGGGCCATGGTGAAGACTCGGTATACCAAGCTTGATCCTAATCACATGGCGCGTGTCGGACCGGTAGGGCCGAATGGGGAAGAAATTCCCGTTAGTTTAGTGTATGACCAAGTAGAGGTGGCCGCCAAATATTCCCAACAGGATTGTAAGTTAGATCGCCTGTTGGACGGTATAGAGGAGGAAGTGTTTGAGTCCAAGTGACTATGTACTTTCCTCACTGTGTGGAATTCTAGCTGAATTGTATATCATTTGTCATGGCAGACCTTTTCGCTTCAACCTCCGGACTTAGGGGTATGGAGTGTTTCCGGATACCCTCACGGCTGAATAGGCCGGGGCATGCCTGGAAAACTAGGCGTAGGGGTCATAATTGCTTGAACAGACAAGTTGTATTCTGCTAGTTATGTTATATTACATTTGATTCGTAAGAAAAATCTTCCAGAGAGAATAGTTCCGTTAAGGGTTCCTTTCCCTGGGTGTGCATGCATTAGTAGACATGTCCGAATTGTGATGTGAAAATCACAGTATGTATAGCTTCTGGGGGTTCACAATAGAGTGAGTGCAAAAGAGACTTTTCATCCACTGACCGAATACTCCCTTAAGAACGCTAGCTTTTGGCTTCACCCAGTCTGAGGTACACATCTGGATGACCCGGCAGTAACAATCGCAGAGGTGCTCCCTTTATCACCTAGCCGAACAATCGGGAATGTAGGGGTAAGCACAGGAGCCAGGCAACCCAGCTTGGCCAAAACTTAAGTCTTATCGATTCATATAATGGCGAAGAAAAGACATGCGGGAAAATGTGCATGTGTGATGAGCTTGATGCTCGGAAAATAATGTTAACAAGCTTCTGTTAGAGAAGCCCCCAGGTATAACGGGCGTACATATGTAAAGATGTGTACGTCCGCAGTGTTCGGTCAAGCCAAATGATAGCTTTAAAGCGAAAAAATGTGTAAAAGGGGGAAAGAATTATGGAAACTGTAAGGGAGGAGGAGACTAACAAAGGGTTCGGCGCTAGGCATAGAACCTTCGGAGTCTGGCCGCATTCCATGGGTTCGGCTCTAGGCGATTGTCTGATGCGTCACGAAGACGGTATGCTCCACCGGTAAGAACTTCGTCAATGATGAAGGGACCCTCCCATTTGGGCTTGAGTTTGTCCTTTTCCTTCTCCGCCAAGCGTAGAACGAGTTCGCCAACGTTGTAAGTCTTGGCCCGTACTTCTCTGCTTTGATATCTTCGAGCCTGCTGTTGATAAAATGCTGAACGGGCTTTGGCGATGTCACACTCCTCCTCCAGGGCATCTAGGCTGTCCTGCCGATCCAACTCGGCCTCTTTCTCCTCGTACATACGCACTCGAGGTGAGTCTATAATATCGCAGGGCAATACAGCCTCTGCACCGTACACCATAAAGAAAGGTGTGTATCCGGTAGTACGGTTGGGTGTGGTCCGCAGCCCCCAGAGTACGGAGTCGAGCTCCTCGACCCAATGCTTGTC
Source organism: Triticum aestivum (assembly GCF_018294505.1). Classification (NCBI taxonomy): domain Eukaryota; kingdom Viridiplantae; phylum Streptophyta; class Magnoliopsida; order Poales; family Poaceae; genus Triticum; species Triticum aestivum. The sequence continues at coordinate 404,454,531 of NC_057799.1, read as the reverse complement.
CGATTCTTTCAAAGAACGCACTAGTCTGGGTTTGATGCCGCTCATAATAAGACCATTAGCTCGCTCGACTTGATCATTTGTTTGCGGGTGGTAGACAGAGGCGTAATCGACCTTAATGCCCAGATTAGCACACCAGGTTTTCACCTCATCGGCTGTGAAATTCGAACCATTATCGGTGATGATGCTGTGCGGTACACCGTAACGGTGTACCACATCGGATATAAATGCAATCATCGGTCCGGACTCGGCCGTTTTAACTAGTCTAGCCTCTATCCACTTGGTGAATTTGTCCACCATGACCAACAGATATTTTTTCTTATGGCTTCCCCCTTTAAGGGGTCCGACCATGTCTAAGCCCCAGACCGCAAAGGGCCATGTAATGAGGATTGTTTGTAGGGCGGTTGGGGGCATATGGCTTTGGTTGCTGAAGAGTTGGCATCCGACACAGCATTGGACGAGGTCCTGTGCGTCTGCCCGGGCCGCGGGCCAGTAAAATCTTGTACGGAAGGCCTTGCTGACAAGTGCCCGGGCTGCGGCATGGTGTCTGCCGAGACCGGCGTGAATTTCTGCCAAGAGTTGCCGCCCCTCCTCCTCGGAGATACACCTTTGAAGGACTCTGGTAGTGCTTTTCTTGTAGAGCTCTCATTCGTGAACTTTATAGGCCTTCGAACGCCGGACTATGCGGCGAGCCTCGTTCTGATCTTCTAGGAGCTCCTTCCTATTAAAGTAGGCCAAGAATGGTTCGGTCCACGGGGCAATTACTGCCATGATGAGGTGGGCCGATGGTGTTACTTCGGTGGTTGAGCCTCCGATGATATCGGTATGTTCGTTATTTGTGTTTGTGTTCGGAACGGGACTGTCGTTGCTATCTCCCCCTTGCCATACCACGGATGGCTTAAAGAGCCTTTCGAGGAAGATGTTAGGTGGGACGGGGTCGTGCTTAGCGCCAATGCGAGCAAGGACGTCTGCCGCCTGGTTACTTTCACGGGCGATGTGATGAAATTCGAGTCCCTCGAACCGAGCCGACATCTTCAAAACGACATTGCGGTAAGCTGCCATCTTTGGATCTTTGGCATCAAAGTCTCCATTGATTTGGGATATTGCGAGGTTTGAGTCCCCGCGCACCTCCAGGCGTTGTATGCCCATTGATACGGCCATCTGGAGGCCATGTAGCAAGGTCTCATATTCGGCTGCGTTGTTGGAGTCTGTGTATAATATTTGGAGTACGTACTGGACGATGTCTCCTGTGGGGGACGTTAATACGACGCCCGCCCCTAGCCCTGCCAACATCTTGGAGCCGTCAAAATGCATCACCCAGTTGGAATACACGCCGTACTCTTTAGGGAGTTCGGCTTCTGTCCATTCGGCGACAAAGTCAGCCAGTACCTGGGATTTGATGGCTCTACGTGGTTTGTACGTGATGTCGAATGGCAGGAGCTCAATGGCCCATTTGGCAATCCGGCCCGTTGCATCCCGGTTGTTAATTATATCATTGAGGGGCACTTCGGAGGCCACTGTGATAGAGCACTCCTAAAAGTAGTGTCGCAATTTTTGGGGTGCCATGAAGACTACATATGCTATTTTTTGATAATGAGGGTACCGAGATTTGCATGGTGTGAGGACGGTGGATACGTAGTATACCGGCTTCTGGAGCGGGAATTTGTGCCCGTCCTGTTCTCGTTGGACGACGAGTACGGCGCTCACCACCTGGTGTGTTGCTGATATGTATAAGAGCACTGGCTCGCCGGTGTTTGGCGCGGCCAGGATTGGGTTGCTCACCAGAAGGTCTTTTATTTCTTCCAGTCCGGCCGTCGCCGCGTCTGTCCACTCGAAGTTGTCGGTGCGCCGTAGAAGGCGATAGAGCGGCAGCGCCTTTCTCCCAACCTGGAGATGAAGCGGCTTAAAGCTGCCATGCACCCAGCAAGTTTTTGGACCTGCTTGAGTTCGGTTGGTGTGGCCAGTTGTGATAGAGCTCGGATTTTGGCTGGATTTGCTTCAATTCCTCTACTGGAAACGATGAAGCCCAATAGTTTACCGGCGAGGACGCCGAAGACGCACTTTTCCGGGTTAAGCTTGATGTCGTATGTGCGGAGGTTGTCGAATGTGAGAGGCAAGTCGTCTATTAGTGTTTCAACGTGTCTGGTTTTGATGACGACGTCGTCCACGTAGGCCTCCACTGTTTTGCTGATCTGTTTCTCGAGGCATGTTTGGATCATGCGCTATTAGGTGGCGCCGGCGTTCTTGAGCCCGAAAGGCATGGTGTTGAAATAAAACGGCCCGTATGGTGTAATGAATGCTGTTGCGGCTCGGTCGGACTCCTTCATTTTGATTTGATGGTATCTGGAATATGCATCAAGGAAACATAGCAAGTCATGACCTGCGGTGGCATCAATGATTTGATCAATGCGAGGAAGAGGGAAGGGATCCTTAGGGCAGGCCTTGTTAAGATCTTTGAAATCGACGCATAGGCGCCAGGATTTGTCCTTCTTTGGTACTATTACCAAGTTTGCCAGCCAGTCCGGATGTTTAATGTCTTTGATGAATCCGGCCTCGATGAGTTTGGCTAGCTCCTCCCCCATAGCTTGTCGTTTGGGTTCGGAAAAGCGCCACGGAGCTTGCTTGACCGGCTTATATCCCTTTAATATGTTGAGGCTATGTTTGGCCAACTCGCGCGGGATTCCTGGCATATCGGAAGGATGCCAGGCGAATATATCCCAGTTTTCGCGCAGGAAGTCTCGTAGTGCGGCGTCGACTGCGGGGCTGAGCTGTGCTCCGATAGACGCTGTCTTCTTCGGGTCTGTTGGATGGACATGAAATTTGACTATTTCTTCTGCTGGCTTGAAGGAAGTGGATTTGGGTCGTTTGTCCAGGATCACATCGTCCTTATCCACGGTGGAGCATAGTGCGCTTAGTTCTTCGGCCGCAAGGGCCTCAGACAATGACTCAAGGGCCAAGGATGCGGTTTTATTCTCGGCGCGGAGGGCTATGTCTGGATCGCTGACGAGGGTGATTATTCCAATAGGCCCTGGCATTTTTTTCTTCATATACCCATAATGAGGTATGGCTTGAAAGCGCGTGAAGGCCTCTCGCCCTAACAGGGCGTGGTATGCACTGTTGAAAGGGGCCACCTGGAAAGTTATTTCTTCGGACAGATAGTTCTCCGGCGTGCCGAACACCACATCAAGTGTAATTTTTCCTGCGCACCGAGCTTCCCGGCTGGGAATGATACCTCGAAAGGTTGTGCTGCTTTTCTCGATGCGACTCCTATCTATTTCCATCTTGTGGAGCGTATCCTCGTAAATGAGGTTTAGTCCGCTGCCGCCGTCCATGAGGACTTTTGTAAGTCGAAAGCCATCCACGATGGGACTGAGGACTAGGGCAGCTGGTGCTCGGACTGTTCTGTATTGAGGTTCGTCACTGGCGTTGAAGGTTATGGCCGTGTCATTCCATGGGTCAACTGCAGCGACCTGAAAAACTTCGCCGAGATCCCGCAGGGCTCTTTTACGCTTGTTGTTTGAAGCAAATGTCTCGAAGACTGCCAGTACTTTATTGTCGTCGTCTGCTAGAGGGTGTTGTTCTGGGGTATCTTTGGTAAGGATATCCTTGCCGCTCTTGGCTACCTTCCGGAGTATCCAACATGCTCTAAGGCTGTGGGTTGCCATGGTATCCGGCGCCGTGTGTATTTTGCACGGGCCATTGAGCCATCCCTCCAGAACGGTGCCGTGCACAGCAATAGGTTTGTGTTTTTTGACTGTTCCTCTGGGCGTGCCACGGGGGCGCGTCCTTTTCGCCTGTAAGGGGAGTCGGGATTGTTCCCAGCCAGCTGCCTGAGTTTTCCAGGCGCTTTCCATCGTGCTGTACTTTTGTACAATGGTTGCTAGGTCAGCGAATTTTAGTATGCGGCGACGATTGATGGCGTTAAGGATACCTTAGTCCGCGCAGTTGTTGCAGAATGCTGCTATCACGTCTTCGTCGCGGCAGCCTTTCACCTTGTTTTTGACAAGGAGGAATCTGCCCCAGAAGTGGTGGACCGTTTCCTGAGGATGTTGTTTGATGCTTCTGAGAGTATCTATGTCCGGGTGGGCGGGTGGAATTGAATCCGAACCCTGACCTGGTTTTGGATCCGGAGTTTGGAGGTCTACCGGGCTGGATAGTTCGGGCTCCGGGATATCGACTGATTTTTTAGGCTCGTCATCCGACTTTATGTTCGGAGGAAGAAACATGACCTTCTTCCGGACAGTATCCGGCTCTTCAAGATCGGCGATCCGAACATAGTTCGTCTTCAATATAGTGGAAGAGTTGCTCCGCTCCTCGACTACCGCTATCTGATGGGTGATCGGTGGAGTTTTAATTTCTCTCTGGTCGGGTTTAAGCCCGACCCGATCGTAGTCTGTAGCGACCCCAAGGCGGCCATGCGATCCAGGAGTTCGTTCAACGACGACAACTCCACTGGATCCATGCAGATGGAGTATTCGGGATCAATGCGGAGGTGATTTTTGATGACTTGAGAGGTCATCGTCAGCTTAAGGGCCGAGCCGGCGGTCATGACGAAGCCGCCGAGACGGAGGGTCTGACTTGGGGCCAGGGCTCCTCCGGAGATGATATTATCCTTGATAACAAGGCGAGCCGTCAACCCTCTTAGCGACGGCATAAAGGAACTCTCAATGAAAGCACCAATGTCGGTGTCAAAACCGGCGGATCTCGGGTAGGGGGTCCCGAACTGTGCGTCTAGGATCGATGGTAACAGGAGACGGGGGACACGATGTTTACCCAGGTTCGGGCCCTCTCTATGGAGGTAATACCCTACTTCCTGCTTGATTGATGTTGATGAATATGAGTATTACAAGAGTTGATCTACCACGAGATCGTAATGGCTAAACCCTAGAAGTCTAGCCTATGAGTATATGGTAATGAATCTGTCCTATCCGGACTATGCTCTCCGGTTTATATAGACACCGGAGAGATCTAGGGTTACACGAGGTCGGTTACATAAGAGGGAATCTTCATAGTCGGTCGCCTAGCTTGCCTTCCACGCCAAGGAGAGTCCAATCCGGACACGGGTATAATCTTCGGTCTTCGTGTCTTCACAGCCCATCAATCCGGCCCATGGATAACAGGCCGGACGCCCGAGGACCCCTTAGTCCAGGACTCCCTCAAGAGGCAATAATAAAGTTGTTATTTATATTTCCTTATATCATGATAAATGTTTATTATTCATGCTAGAATTGTATTAACCGGAAACTTAGTACATGTGTGAATACATAGACAAACAGAGTGTCCCTAGTATGCCTCTACTAGACTAGCTCGTTAATCAAAGATGGTTAAGTTTCTTGACCATAGACATGTGTTGTCATTTGATGAATAGGATCACATCATTAGAGAATGATGTGATGGACAAGACCCATCCGTTAGCTTAGCACAATGATCGTTTAGTTTTATTGCTATTGCTTTCATCATGACTTATACATGTTCCTCTGACTATGAGATTATGCAACTCCCGAATACCGGAGGAACACCTTGTGTGGTATCAAACGTCACAACGTAACTGGGTGATTATAAAGATGCTCTACAGGTGTCTCCGATGGTGTTTGTTGAGTTGGCATAGATCAAGATTAGGATTTGTCACTCCGTGTTTCGGAGAGGTATCTCTGGGCCCTCTCGGTAATGCACATCACTATAAGCCTTGCAAGCAATGTGACTAATGATTTAGTTGCGGGATGATGCATTACGAAACGAGTAAAGAGACTTGCCGGTAACGATATTGAACTAGGTATGATGATACCGGTGATCGAATCTCGGGCGAGTAACATACCGATGACAAAGGGAACAACGTATGTTGTTATGCGGTTTGACCGATAAAGATCTTCGTAGAATATGTAGGAGACAATATGAGCATCCAGGTTCCGCTATTGGTTATTTACCGGAGATGTGTCTCGTTCATGTCTACATAGTTCTCGAACCCGTAGGGTCCGCACGCTTAACATTCGATGACGATTTGTATTATGAGTTATGTGATTTGATGACCGAAGTTTGTTCAGAGTCCTGGATGAGATCAGGGACATGACGAGGAGTCTCGAAATGGTCAAGAGGTAAAGATCGATATATTGGAAGGTTACATTCGGACACCGGAATGGTTCCGAAGTGTTTCGGGTATTTTCCGGAGTACCGGGAGGTTACCGGAACCCCCCAGGAGAATAATGGGCCTTAATGGGCTTTAGGGGAAAGGAGAGAAGGGCCTCAAGTAGCCGCACGCCCCCCATGGGCTGGTCCGAATTGGACTAGGAGGGGGCGGCGCCCCCCTCCTTCCTTCTCCCCTCTTTCCCCTCCCCTCCTTCTCCTAGTTGGAATAGGAAAGGGGGGGCTAATCCTACTTGGACCGGGAGTCCAAGAAGGATTCCCCCCCTTGGCGCGCCCCCCTAGGGCCGGCCTCCTCTTCCCCCTCCTTTATATACGTGGGAGGGGGCACCCCAAAGACACACTAAGTCTTCTCTTAGCCGTGTGCGGTGCCCCCCTCTACAGTAACACACCTCGATCATATCGTCGTAGTGCTTAGGCGAAGCCCTGCATCGGTAACTTCATCATCACCGTCGCCACGCCGTCGTGTTGATGAAACTCTTCCTCGTCCTCAACTGGATCAAGAGCTCGAGGGACGTCATCAAGCTGAACGTGTGCTGAACGCGGAGGTGTCGTACGTTCGGTGCTTGGATCGGTTGGATCGCGAAGACGTTCGACTACATCAACCGCGTTACTAAACGCTTCCGCTTTCGGTCTAATAGGGTACATGGACACACTCTCCCCGCTCGTTGCTATGCTTCTCCTAGATAGATCTTGCGTGATCGTAGGAATTTTTTTGAAATATTACGTACCCCAACAAGATGGTGATATTAGAGTCATGCTAGTAGGTAATTGTGGGTTAGTAGAAATACTTGTGTTAAGGTTTTTGATTCCCGAAGCATGCATGTATGGTCTATCGTTATGCGATGAAGTTAGAGCATGATTTATTTTTTATTGTCTTTCTTATGAGTGGCGGTCGGGGACGAGCGATGGTCGTTTCCTACCAATCTATCCCCCTAGGAGCATGCGTATTAGTACTTTGCTTCGATGGCTAATAAATTTTTGCAATAAGTATGTGAGTTCTTTATGACTAATGTTGAGTCCATGATTATACGCACTCTCACCCTTCCACCATTGCTAGCCTCTCTAGTACCGCACAACTTTCGCCGATGCATTAAACCCACCATATACCCTTCCTCAAAACAGCCACCATACCTACCTATTATGACATTTTCATAGCCATTCCGAGATATATTGCCATGCAACTTCCACGGTTCCGTTTATATGACACATACCATCATTGTCATATTGCTTCACATGATCATGTAGTTGGCATAGTATTTGTGGCTTGGCCATCGTTCATATTTTTTATACATGTCACGCTAGATCATTGCACATCACGGTACACCGCCGGAGGCATTCATATAGAGTCATATCTTTGTTCTAGTACCGAGTTGTAATTCTTGAGTTGTAAGTAACTAAAAGTGTGATGATAATCATGATTAGAGCATTGTCCCATGTGAGGAAAGAATGATGGAGACTATGATTCCCCCACAAGTCGGGATGAGACTCCGGACTTAAATAAAAAAGGGAGGCCAAAGAGCCCAAAAAGAAAAAAAAGAAGGAGAAAAGAAAAAAAGAAAAAAAAGAGAGATAAAGAGAGAGGGGACAATGTTACTATCCTTTTACCACACTTGTGATACAAAGTAGAACCATTTCTTCATGATAGAGAGTCTCCTATTTTATCACTTTCATATACTAGATTTTTTTTCATTATAGAACTTGCCTTGTATATTCCAATGATGGGCTTCATCAAATTGCCCTAGGTCTTCATGAGCAAGCAAGTTGGATGCACACCCACTTAGTTTTCTTTTGAGCTTTCATACACTTATAGCTCTAGTGCAGCCATTGCATGACAATCCCTACCCACTTTGCATCGTGATACGTCCATTTTGCATCATGATTTCCTACTATTATTTATAATGTTTTTATGCATAATAACACTTTATGGAGTAATTCTAATGCCTTTTCTCTCATAATATGCAAGCTTTACACAAAGAGGGAGAATGCCGGCAGCTGGAATTCTGGACCTAAAAAAGCTACGTTAGAGTTACCTATTCTACACATCTCCAAATGAGCTGAAAATTTACAGAGAATTATTTTGGAATAAAAAAAAATAATGGAGCAAATAACTACCGGAGGGGCCCCACCTAGCGAGCACAAGACACCAGGGCGCACCAGGCCCCCCCAAGCGCGCCCTGGTGGGTTGTGCTCAGCCCAGCCCACCTCCGGTGCCCATCTTCTGGTATATAGGTCATTTTGAAATAAGGAGAGGACTTTCGGGACGGAACTTGGGCAAGAGCACTTTTGCCCTCCGACGGAGCGATTCTGCCGAGGGAACTTCCCTCCCGGAGGGGGAAATCAAAGCCATCGTCATCACCAACAACCCTCTCATCTTTGGGAGGCTAATCTCCGTCAACATCTTCAACAACAACATCTCCTCTCAAACCCTAGTTCATCTCTTGTGTTCAATCTTTGTACCGGAACCTCAGATTGTTACATGTGGGTGACTAGTAGTGTTGGTTACATCTTGTAGTTGATTACTATATGGTTTATTTGGTGAAAGATTATATGTTCAGATCCATTATGCTATTTAATATCCCTCTGATCTTGAGCATGATTATCATTTGTGAGCATTTACTTTTGTTCTTGAGGTCATGGGAGAAGTCATGTTGCAAGTAATGATGTAAACTTGATATGTTTCCGATATTTTGATGGTATGTATGTTGTGATTCCCTTAGTGGTGTCATGTGAACCTTGACTACATGGTACTTCACCATTTTTGGTCCTAAGGGAATGCATTGTGGAGTAGTTATTATATGATGGGTTGCTAGAGTGACAGAAGCTTAAACCCTAGTTTATGCGCTACTTCGTAAGGGACCGATTTGGATCCAAATGTTTATTGCTATGGTTAGATTTTATCTTAATAATTTTCTCGTAGTTGCTGATGCTTGTGAGGGGGTTAATCATAAGTGGGAGGTTTGTTCAAGTAAGAACATCACCCAAGCACCGGTCCACCCACATATCAAATTATCAAAGTAGCGAACACGAATCAAACCAACATGATGAAAGTGACTAGATGAAATTCCTGTGTACCCTCAAGAATGCTTTGCTTATTATAAGAGACCGTTTTGTCCTGTCCTTTGCCACAAAAAGGATTGGGCTACCTTGCTTCACTTTATTTACCATTACCTTTACTTGTTCGTTACAAATTATCTTGCTATCAAACTACCTATTACCGAATATTTCAATGCTTGCAGAAAATACCTTGCTGAAAACCACTTGTCATTTCCTTCTGCTCCTCATTGGGTTCGACACTCTTAATTATCTAAAGGACTACGATTGATCCCCTATAGTTGTGGGTCATCAAGACTCTTTTCTGGCGTCGTTGCCGGGGAGTGAAGCGCTCTTGGTAAGTGGAAATTGGTAAGCAAAAATTTATACTATGTGCTGAAATTTATTGTCACTTGCTACTATGGAAAACAATCCTTTGAGGGGTTTGTTCGGGGTATATTCACCTCAAGCGGAAGCACAATTAGTTGCCCCTCAACCTACTGCACCTACTGAAAATATTGGTCATGAAATTCCTTTGGGTATGATAGAACAAGTGCTAGCTAATCCTTATGCAGGAAATGGAACCGATCATCCTGATATGCACTTGATCTATGTGGATGAAATTTGTGGATTATTTAAGCTTGCAGGTTTGCCCGGAGATGAAGCTAAGAAGAAGGCTTTCCTTTATCTATGAAGGGAAAAGCATGGACACCTGCTAGCTAATCCTTATGCAGAAGATCCAATATCATCGCTGATAGAAGACTATTGAATTCAGGTGGGATCTTTTAGAAAGAACTAAACGCAACTCTAAAGATTGGGATCTCGATGAAGGTAAAGAGTCAGGTATTAATCTTGAGTTTGATTGTGTTAAATCTTTTATGAACACCGATGCTTTTCACAAGTTTAGCACTAAATATGGACTTGACTCTGAGATAGTAGCCTCTTTTTGTGAATCATTTGCTACTCATGTTGATCTCCCTAAGGAGAAGTGGTTTAAATATCACCCCCTATTAAAGAAGAAATTAAAGAACTGGTAATAGCTAAAGATGAAACTATCATTTACAATGTTGACCTAGTTGTGCCTACTGCTTATATTGAAAAACCACCTTTCCCTGTTAGGATAAAGGAACATGCTAAGGTTTCAACTATGGTTCACAAAAGTAATATTAAAGCACCTAGACCCTTAGAACAAATCAAAGTAGAACCTAGTGTTGCTATGGTTAAAGATCTCTTGGTAGAAAATATTGATGGGCATGTTATTTACTTCTGTGATGAAGCTGCTAGAATTGCTAAGCCCGATGAAAAAGATAAACATAGGCCTGTTGTTGGCATGCCTGTTGTCTCAGTTAAAATAGGAGATCATTGTTATCATGGCCTATGTGATTTAGGTGCTAGTGTGAGTGTTATTCCTTTTACCTTATACCAAGAAATTATGAATGATATAGCACCCGCTGAAATAGAACACATATATGTTACTATTAAACTTGCTAATAGAGACACCATCAGACCACTGGGGATTGTTAGAGATGTTGAATTCTTGTGTGGGAAAATAAATATCCTACTGATTTTCTAGTTCTTGGTTCCCCACAAGATGACTTTTGTCCCATTATCTTTGCTAGACCTTTCTTGAACACTGTCAATGCTACTATAGATTGTCATAAACAAACTGTCAGTGTTAGCTTTGGTGATGAGTCTCATGAATTAATTTCTCTAAGTTTAGTAGACAACCCCGTGATAAAGAATTACCTAGTAAGGATGAAATAATTGGTCTTGCTTCTATTTCCATGCCTCCTACTGATCCACTAGAACAATATTTGCTCGACCATGAAAATGATATGCACTTGCGTGAAAGAAATGAAATAGATAAAATATTCTTTGAACAACAACCTCTGCTCAAACACAATTTGCCTATTGAAACTCTAGGAGGTCCTGCTCCACCTAAAGGTGATCTTGTGTTGAATTAAAACAATTGCCCGACACTTTGAAATATGCTTATCTTGATGAGAAAAATATATATCTTGTTATTATTAGTGCTAACCTTTCAGAACGTGAAGAAGAAAGATTATTGAAAATTCTGAAGAAGCACCGAGCTGCTATTGGATATACTCTTGATGATCTTAAGGGCATTAGTCCCACTCTCTGTCAGCACAAGATTAATATGGAACCTGATGCTAAACCCGTTGTTGATCACCAATGACGTTTGAATCCTAAGATGAAAGAAGTGGTAAGAACTGAAATATTAAAGCTTCTGGAAGCAGGTATAATCTATCCCATAGCTGATAGTAGATAGGTAAGTCCCGTTCATTGTGTCCCTAAGAAGGGAGATATTACTGTTGTTCCTAATGATAAACATGAACTTATTCCACAAAGAATTGTCACTGGCTATGGAATGGTAATTGATTTCAGAAAAATAAATAAAGCAACTAGAAAAGATTATTACCCTCTGCCTTTTATTGATCAAATGCTAGAAAGACTATCTAAGCACACACGATTTTGTTTTCTTGATGGATATTCCGGTTTTTCTCAAATACCCGTTTCACAACCTGATCAAGAGAAACCCACCTTTACTTGCCCTTTTGGAACTTATGCTTATAGACATATGCCTTTTGGTTTATGCAATGCACGTGCTACCTTTCAAATATGTACGACTGCTATATTCTCTGATTTTTTTGAAAAGATTGTTGATGTTTTCATGGATGATTTTTCTATTTATGGAACTTCTTTTGATGATTGCTTAAGCAAACTTGATCGAGTTTTGCAGAGATGTGAGCAAACTAATATTGTTTTGAATTGGGAGAAGTGCCACTTTATGGTCAATGAAGGTATTGTCTTGGGGCATAAAATTTCTGAACGAGGTATTGAGGTGGATAAAGCTAAAGTTGATGCAATTGAGAAAATGCCATGTCCTAAAGATATTAAAGGTATTCGTAGTTTCCTTGGTCATGTTGGTTTCTATAGGAGGTTTATTAAAGACTTCTCTAAAATTTCTAGGCCTCTTACAAATATTTTACAAAAGGATGTTCCATTTGTTTTTGATGATGATTGTGTAGAAGCCTTTGAAACACTTAAGAAAGCCTTAACTTCTGCACCTATTGTTCAACCACCTGATTGGAACTTGCCTTTTGAAATTATGTGTGATGCTAGTGATTATGCTGTTGGTGCTGTTCTAGGACAAAGAGTTGATAAGAAATTAAATGTTATTCATTATGCTAGCAAAACTCTAGACAATGCCCAAAGAAATTATGCTACTACTGAAAAAGAATTTTTAGCAGTCGGGTTTGCTTGTGACAAATTCAGATCTTACATTGTTGATTCCAAAGTAATTGTTCACACTAATCATGCTGCTCTAAAATATCTTATGGAAAGGAAAGATGCTAAACCTAGACTCATTAGGTGGGTTCTTTTGCTACAAGAATTTGATTTACTTATCACTGGTAGAAAAGGAGCTGAAAACCCCGTAGCTGATAACTTGTCTAGGTTAGAAAATATTCTTGATAACCCACTACCTATTGATGATAGCTTTCCTGATGAACAACTAGCTGCAATAAATGTTTCTCATAACACTCCTTGGTATGCTGACTATGCTATTACATTGTTGCTAAATATATAGCACCTAGTTTCACATACCAACAAAAGAAAAAATTCTTCTATGATTTAAGACATTACTTTTGGGATGACCCACATCTTTATAAAGAAGGAGTAGATGGTATTGTTAGACGTTGTGTACCTGAGCATGAACAGGAACAAATCAGGTGGAAATGTCACTTCGAAGCTTATGGAGGGCATCATGCGGGAGATAGAACCGCTCACAAGGTATTGCAGTCTGGTTTTTATTGGCCTACTCTCTTCAAGGATGCGTGTAAGTTTGTTTTATCTTGTGATGCATGCCAAATGATAGGTAATATCAGTAAGCGTCAGGAAATGCATATGAATTATTCACTTGCTGTTGAACCATTTGATGTTTGGGGTTTTGATTATATGGGACATTTCCCTTCCTCTAATGGGTATACACATATTTTGGTTGTTGTTGATTATGTTATAAGTGGGTAGAAGCTATTCCAACTAGTAGTGTCGATCATAACACTTCTATTAAAATGCTTAAATAAGTTATTTTCCCAAGGTTTGGAGTCCCTAGATATTTAATGACTGATGGTGGTTCACACTTTATTCTTTGTGCTTTCCGTAAAATGCTTGCTAAATATGATGTTAACCATAGAATCGCATCACCCTATCATCCTCAATCTAATGGTCAAGTTGAACTTAGCAATAGAGAAACAAAACTAATATTACAAAGGACTGTCAATAGGTCCCGAAAGAATTGGTCTAAGAAATTGGATGATGCACTTTGGGCCTACAGAACAGCTTATTAAAATCCTATGGGTATGTCTCCTTATAAAATGGTTTATGGAAAAGCTTGTCATTTGCCTCTTGAGTTAGAACATAAAGCATATTAGGCAATTAAATAACTTAATTATGACTTCAAGCTTGACGGTAAAAAGAAGCTATTTGATATTAGCTCACTAGATGAATGTAGAACCCAAGCTCATGAAAATGCCAAAATGTTTAAAGAAAGAGTTAAAAGATGGCATGACAAAAGAATCCAAAAGCAGGAATTCAAAGTGGGTGAATATGTTCTTTTATAAAAAAATTTGCAGGAAAGCTTCTTTCCAAATGGGAAGGACCATATATTATTGAGGTTTATCACTCTGGAGCTATCAAAATTAATAATGCCGAAGGTACTAACCCGGAGGTGGTCAATGGGCAAAGAATTAAACACTATATCTCAGGTACGCCTATTAATGCTGAAAGCAATATTATGCAAACCATGACACGAGAGGAACACATAAAAGAAACTTTCCGGAGCATTCCAGAATCCTGAAAAAGAGGAGGTACGTGATACAGTAAGTAAACGGACTCCGAAAAATCTGCAAAAATATTTTCTACCAGTTTTGGAATATTACAAAAATTAGGAAAATAAGAAATAACCAGGAAGGCAACCGAGGAGGGCACAAGACACCAGGGTGCGCCTGCCTTGCCTAGCGCGCCTAGGGGGGTTGTGCCCACCTCAGGAACCTTCCCGACTCCGCTTTCCTCTCATTTGCTTGTTTCCGAAGATAAAAAATCTTTATATACCCCCCAAACATATTGACCATCGTATAGCGGAGAAATCTTCTGTTCTTCTTTCTTGCTGTTTTCTGACAGATCCATGGCCGCTCTGAGCTCCTCCAAGGACAAGTTCTTTGAAAGGGTAATCAACTCCTACTTGTCGGAGGTGATGAAGCACCCTCAAACCATCGAGATGCATGAGGGGGTGCTCTACATCCGAGATGTTCAAGGGCCCAAGAGGATGGAAACCGTGGAGGCCAGGCTCGAAGCCATGGAGCAGGAGGTCTTCAAGTGCAAGGGTATGGTGGAGTGTGGACTCAATGCCAATCACCTCATGATTACGGATTTCACCCATGATCACAAGGTGGATGGCCGATCCATGAAGGACATCGTCTTCACCCTCAACGAGCAAATCAATTTCGTGCAAAGCCAAATCTATGATCTCCAAAATCAAGTCTTTGAATATGAGGCAAGATTTAAAGGTATGAGTTTAGCTGCCAATTGCAGGACTCGTGAGACTCGCACTTCCTCTTATGATGGTGAATCGCTGCCATGGAAGCCGGAGGATAAGCTCACTACTACCTCATCACCACCACCACCATCATCTTCCCCACCAAAGGAGACTTGAGCAAAGGGTATGGGCACTCCCCTTGGCTTGTGCCAAGCTTGGGGGAGGTGCCCTGGTAGCGTATCACCACTACTTTCTTTTCCTTTATCTATCTTAGTTCGATCTTTAGTTATCCTAAGAATTAGTTGAATAAAAGTTTAGTTCGATCTATTTTCGAGTGCTTGCTTAGAGATCTATGTATCTATGTAATCGTGTGCGAGATATATAATAAAGAGTAGTTTGAGTTTGGTTTCTTTACTTGTTTATTTCAATAAAAAGAAAAGGAAATAATGAATAAGATCATATGCTAATCTTATGGTAAGTACTGACATCACATAAGGAAAAGTACAAGTGGTAAAATTTGTTGAAAGTTGACAAACATAGCATTGGTCAATGATGCAATTCATGAAAGAATTAATAAGGGAAGAGAAGATTCACATGCAAATACACTATCTTGGACATCTTTTATAATTGTGAGCCCCCATTAATTATTATATGCCAAATTTTTTGAAGTTGGACAAGGAAGACAATGTAATGATTTATGTTTGTTCATATTCACATAGAAGTTATATTATCATATATCCTTCAACATGTGGTGCTTGGTCAATATCTTTGCTAGCCAAAAATTCCGGACTAAGTAGAGATACTACTTGTGCATCCAAAAACCTTTAAACCCAAAATGTTATTTTGAGAGTCCATCATTCCTACCTATGGATTGAGTAAGATCCTTCAAGTAATTTGTCATCAGTGCAATAAGGCAATAAAAATTGCTTCTAAATGTGTTTGATCATTCAGTGTAAGAGAAAATTGAGCGTTGTACGAACTTGTGATGGCAAAGTAATAAAAGCGACATACTACATAATAAAGGTTGCCATCATAAGGGGCATAACATTCTTTTGCATTAAGGGATTTGGCATACAAACCTAAAATTTCATGACAACCTATGCTTCCCTCTGTGAAGGGCCTATCTTTTACTTTTATGTATTTACTTTTATGCAAGAGTCAAAGTATTCTTCCCTATTCCTTTTTGTTTTCTCTTTTTTGCAAGCATCATGTGGTGAGGAAAGATCTAGGCACATATATCCAGTTGGATATGAGTGAGCATGAATTATTATTGTTGACATCACCCTTGAGGTGAATATGTTGGGAGGCGAAACTATAAGCCCCTATCTTTCTGTGTGTCCGGTTGAAACTTCTTGCTCATGGGTATGTTGTGAGTGTTAGCAATCATAGAAGATTAAATGATGGTTGAGTATGTGGACTTGCCAAAAGGCTTCGATACGAGACCCTTCGTGAAAATACAATGAGTAGTAATTGCAAAGTTGACTGAGAACATAGTTTGTTGGTTTTCAATAGAGTTTATGCTTTTACTTGGATGTTGTGATGAATTGTTACTTGTTCATGAGAAGTCATATGATAAAGTTATGTGATAAAGTTTTATGTTAAAGTTCTTTGCTGTTATAATAATAAGCATGATGCTTCTATGTCCGTATTTTGTTTTTATCGACACCTCTCTCTAAGCATGTGGACATGTTTTTCGATTTCGATTTTCGCTTGAGGACAAGCGAGGTCTAAGCTTGGGGGAGTTGATACATCCATTTTACATCATGATTTCATACTGTTATAATGTTTTTATGCATATAATGCTTTATGGAGTAATTCGAATGCCTTTTCTCTCATAATATGCAAGGTTTACACAAAGAGGGAGAATGTCGACAGCTGGAATTCTGGACCTGAAAAAGCTACGTCAGAGTTACATATTCTGCACATCTTCAAATGAGCTGAAAATTTATGGAGAATTATTTTGGAATATAAAAAATTACTAGAGCAAATAACTACTGGAGGGGGACCACCTTGTGAGCACAAGACACCAGTGCGCGCCCTGATGGGTTGTGCTCAGCCCAGCCCACCTCTGGTGCCCATCTTCTGGTATATAGGTCATTTTGACCTAGAAAAAAATAAGGAGAGGACTTTCGGGATGGAGCGCCGCCGTCTTGAGGCAGAACTTTGGCAGGAGCACTTTTGCCCTCCGGCGGAGCGATTTCGCCGGGGGAACTTCCCTCCTAGAGGGGAAAATTGAAGCCATCATCATCACCAACAACCCTCTCATCTTTGGGAGTCCAATCTCCATCAACATCTTCAACAACACCATCTCCTCTCTAGTCCATCTCTTGTGTTCAATCTTTGTACCGGGACCTCAGATTGGTACCTGTGGGTGACAAGTAGTGTTGATTACATCGTAGTTGATTACTATATGGTTTATTTGGTGGAAGATTATATGTTCATATCCTTTATGCTATTTAATACCCCTCTGATCTTGAGCATGGTTATCATTTGTGAGTAGTTACTTTTGTTCTTGAGGTCACGGGAGAAGTCATGTTGCAAGTAATCATGTGAACTTGATATGTGTTCGATATTTTGATGATATGTATGTTGTGATTCCCTTAGTGGTGTCATGTGAACGTCGACTACATGGCACTTCACCATATTTGGGCCTAAGGTAATGCATTGTGGAGTACTTATTATATGATGGGTTGCTAGAGTGACAGAAGCTTAAACCCTAGTTTATGCGGTACTTCGTAAGGACCGATTTGGATCCAAATGTTTAATGCTATGGTTAGATTTTATCTTAATACTTTTCTCGTAGTTGCGGATGCTTGCGAGGGGGTTAATAATAAGTGGGAGGTTTGTTCAAGTAAGAACAACACCCAAGCACCGGTCCACCCACATATCAAATTATCAAAGTAGCGATCACGAATCAAACCAACATGATGAAAGTGACTAGATGAAATTCCCGTGTACCCTCAAGAACACTTTGCTTATTATAAGAGACCGTTTTGGCCTACCTTCGCCACAAAAGGATTGGGCTACCTTGCTGCACTTTATTTACCGTTACCATTACTTGTCCGTTGCAAATTATCTTGCTATCAAACTACCTGTTACCGACTATTCAGTGCTTGCAGAAAATACCTTGCTGAAAACCACTTGTCATTTCCTTCTGCTCCTCGTTGGCTTCGACACTCTTACTTATCGAGAGGACTATGATTGATCCCCTATACTTGTGGGTCATCACATCGATATCAATTCATGGGCATCTCCATAGCCCATTAATTTGCTTAGTTGATGTGAGACTTTCTCCTTTTTGTCTTCTCCTCACAACCTTCAGCATACTCTATTCCACCTATAGTGCTATATCCATGGCTCACGCTCATGTATTGCGTGAAAGTTGAAAAGCTTGAGAACATTAAAAGTATGAAACAGTTGCTTGGCTTGTCATCGGGGTTGTGCATGATAACTACTTTGTGTGATGTAGATAGAGCATGACAAGATTATATGATTTTGTAGGGATAACTTTCTTTAGCCATGATATTTTGAGAAGACATTATTGCTTTATTAGTATGCTGATGCGGCTTGAACTACGTCAGTATTTCCCCAAAGAGGAAGGGATGATGCAGCACAGCTATGGTAGGTATTTCCCTCAGTGATGAGACCAAGGTTATGTGACACCCAAGTTTTTATTTGGATTTTTCAAAAGATTTTTATTTGACTTGAGGGGAGTGATTTAAATTTTTCTTCAAGAGAACTCTCCCTCTCATATACTTTTATTTATGGCAAAAGTTTTGTTTGGATTCACCCAAGATCTGTCTTTGGTCTTGGAGGTTCTTGCTTTTCATTTGGACTCAAGACCAAATGTTTTTCTTTTGGGGAAAACAACTTTTAAAAATCTTTTTGGAAATGCACTATGGCTTTTGGAAAACTCCTTTGCCACTTTCAAAAATTCCTTCTTACCATGGCCTTAGTGCAAATGCTCTCTCCTAACCCTTCCCTCACCTTTGGATCATGTTTTACACCAAATCCAGCAAGTTGAACCTCCCCATGTATCTATTTCCATTCAAATTCTATTCAAATAAATTTCTGCCTTCTTTTCTAGCACTTGGAGATTTGCAAAGGAACTCCATTTTCTGTTTTGATTTTTGCCACCAAACCAACTCTCCCTCCTAGTCCTTTGAACCCTCAACCTAGAACCATGAAGATCCACTGGTCTTCAGTTCAAAATTCTCAAACTACACCTGCTGCAAGTTTGGACCAGATTTGACAAATTTGGTGAAATTCATTCAAAACCTTCTCCAAAAATTCCAAGTAAAATCAGGCAGCCCCTGGGTGCTTTGAGTGGTCATCTCACCAAGTTACAGCTCCATAAAAATTTATCTCATAGCCAAAACCTTCTGTCGAACACCTGCAGTGCACTGTCTTTGTCACATTCAGAAAGTTCAGAGATTCAGTCAGTGGCTGTTGTCGTTTTCTTCAGAAGCGGACGTCGATCTCGCCAGTGCCACCGCGTCGCCTTGCTCCTCGTCCCCGCCCTCTTGTTCCTGCACCGCACGAACGCCTGGCGCCTTGCGGGCGTCAGCGACGAGCAACAGAAGGTGCGCCGCCCCGTGACCGACGCCGGCGGCGGCTTTGCGGGCGCCAGCGGGAGACACGGCGCCGACGACGCCACCCAGCGCCACCCAAACCACCGGAGCTCGCCGCGTGGCCTTCCACTCCCCCGAATGCGCTGCCACTCTCGTCATGAACCGCAGGGTGCGGAGCACGCTCTCTGCCGCCGTTGAGCCCGTGCGGTCACCTCACCGTGGACCGACGCCATTACGCCAAGACCATCTTCGTTTAGCTGTGAAACGAATCCAGTAACCTCCACTGATGCTGCCTGGCCGCTCAAACCACCTGCCAATCCACTGCTCCGCGGTAATCGCTCGCCGGAGATTCTCCGTTCACGGCCACCCCGTCGATCTGCCTATAAATAGAGGCCCCGAGCTTCAACTCGAGCACTCACCAGCCCTGCACTCCCCCTAGAGCAAGCCTAGCCACTGGTAGAGCCCCGAGGAGGTCTCCTTCCTCGACTCCGGCCGCCGCGACCCGCCACGGGATCCAGCCCGATTCGCCCCCGTGTGTGCTCCTCCGCCTCCATTCTCTTGCCAGTAGCTTCACCTTGCATCACTCGTTCTGAGCCGCGCCTCAATTTGTAGTTTGCAGCCCTCCACCGGAGTTCCCCATCCTCACCCGAGCCACCGTCCGCCGGAGAAAGTGTCGCCGTCGACGTGGTGCTCCCCGTTGGACGAGTCCACCACCCACCGACGCGGAAGAAGACGCTGAAGCTCTTGGTACCCTCCGTTTCTCCTAACTCGCCGTGGTTCGACGCCGGCGTCCACCGCAGTCTTCGGGCGCCGGCGAGCTTTTCAAACCTGACATGTGGACCCCGCGTGTCAGCCTCTGTTCTTTTATTCGCGAACTGTTTTCTGTTGGCGCCTTCGGGCAAAATACGTTTTCTCCTTTGCGCTTGCGCATTCCCAACCGAAGCGTTTTCTGTTTTCTCAGTTAAAACCCTGGAACTTTTCTGTTTCATTACAGATAGGTCCCTGGACAGAAACCTTTATAACTTTTTAATAAAAAGTTATTTTTGAGTGATTCTTTTTCTGACAATCTTCAAATTTTGTCTATTTTTTATGGGATTTATTTGAAAAATATTTGGAAAAGTTTCTGTGCAAGTGTTGGTTTTCACGTTAGTACCCATTTCGTGATTGCCGTAGGTTCCGGGAGAGGTGACGGAGCCGCGAACTTCGCCGAGCTAGACTCCGACTTCTCCGAACCAGGCAAGCATGTTTTGAACATTTGATATGACAGATGTTTTACATGTTCACATGAGAGTTTGTGCGTGGCATATGAGTGTCGGTAAATACCTCGTTGCTTGTAAGGCAACGACCCGGTTGTTCCAAAGTCGCGATGATCTCTGATGAGAGATGGCCTAATCATGTGGTGACATGAAGGGCAGCAAGGTGGTACTGTTGTAGCATGCCAGCCTTGCGTCATCCGACTTTTCTCCGACGTTAACGTGGTTGGAGCCACGTTATCGTTCCTTTCCCGCATGTTCCGAAGTTGCGATGATCTCTGATGAGAGATGGCCTAATCGTGTGGTGACATGAGGGGCAGCAAGGTGGTACTGTTGTAGCATGCCAGCCTTGCGTCATCCGACTTTCTCCGACGTTAACGTGGTTGGAGCCACGTTACCGTTCTTTCCCCTTTCCGTGCTACCACATGTCTCATTGCCAGGATGCGGTCTAGTAAGTTGGTAACCTCTTTCCGTGTACACACCAAACAGAGAGGCCGGGATGATGGTACCTTGGCCCAGGATTAAAGCCAGTCATCCGGTCAGGGGGCATGGGTGTTTCCGGTTGGGACCGAGAGGGGGGCCACCCCCTTAGAGCGCGCGTATAGAAATTTGATCCCATGCTACGCGAGGTTGTAGCCTCCCCGTCTCAAGGTTTTTCTTGAACGTTGCCGAGGGTGATCCCTGGCTTCGGATGGTTGAATTGGGTGTGTACTGGTTAGACGTGTTTCTTCCAAAACACCGTAGACGGAACTAGTCCCCGTGACTACTGAAATCCGTTGGCTGTGGTTAAGTACAAACTCTGCAGAGTCAATTCTTTCCAAATCATCGTATCCATGATCAAGCAATGAAAACATTATTATCCATATCTATCCGCATTGGAAAACCTGATCCCGGTGAACAAGCTCAAGTGGTAAATTCAGATTTATTGTTATTCCTGTGGATGGACTAACTTTATATTTGTCTCATGCTTGTGATAATTTATGTTCCCGAACTATTGTATTATTGAGTTGTGATATAAGCCCTTTATGTGATGTCGCCCAGACGTCCGACTACGGCATGCACTGTCTTTATTTTCTGTTATAAGCCCTTTATGTGGTGTCGCCCCGACGCCCGACTGTGGCATTATCTTTCCGCATTTTCCGCTCGAGGAGTCTTTCAGACACTCGTTTGGCACCAGTATTATCATTCCGCATTTTCCGCTCGAGGAGTCTTTCAGACACTCGTTTGGCACCTGTATTATTATTCCCCATTTTCCGCTCGAGGAGTCTTTCAGACACTCGTTTGGCACCAGTATTACTATTCTGCAGTTTCCGCTCGAGGCGTCATTCAGACCCTCGCTTGGCACCCAGTATTTAGTATGTCTATGTCTGATCGCACTGGTTAACTTGTTTATGTGCTTCATGTCTACTTTTGTTATATCTTATGTCCGAACTGTCTTGCGAGTACTTTCATAGTACTCACCTGGCTTGTTGATTTGGCCAGATGTGGATGAAGGCGATCTCTTGGATGAAGAGTTTGATAGCGCTTCCGACGCCTAGAGGAGTCCCAGTCAGTCCTGCGCGATCCCGGATATTGGTCACTTGTATTGTATACGCTTCCGCCACCCGCAATAAGTCTTCTCGAGCCTCACTCCGACGCTCGATGAGTTGTAGTCTTCTGGAATCATATCACTCGCTTCGCGGTGATATTCCCACCACCGTTACTATCGTGAGTTAGTAGTTTGCCACCCCATCCGCCGTCTTGTTTTAGCGGCATGCATGTAATAAATCGTTGGGCAGTCTCTGCTCAACCTTGTATTATATTTAGTACTCTTGGTATTTTTCTTCTGTGACCAAGATATTGTCTACCAGTGAGAAGGAATTCTTCCTCGCTGGTCCGTAAAAGGGATTGGTCTCTCAATAATTATTTTATTGAAAAACCGGTCGTGACAGGTTATCGAACCAGTAGGAGAACCACGCAACACTATGTGAACGGTACCTGCACACAAAGAACAAATACTTGCAACCCGACGTAAAGAGGGGTTGTCAATCCCTCCCCGGCAAAAAGATAGATAAAATTGTAGTAGATTGGATAAATAGATCTCTCGGGAATGCGAGACAAAATAAATAACAATAAATTGCAGCAAGGTATTTTTGGGTTTTTGGACTAATAGATCTGAAAATAAAAGCAAATAAAAATAGATCTCGAAGGCTAATATGATAAAGAAGAGACCCAGGGGCCGTAGATTTCACTAGTGGCTTCTCTCGAGAAAAATAGCATACGGCGGGTAAACCAATTACTGTTGGGCAATTGATAGAACTTCAAATAATCATGATGATATCCATGCAATGATCATTACATAGGCATCACGTCCAAGATTAGTAGACCGACTCTTGCCTGCATCTACTACTATTACTCCACACATCAACTGCTATCCAGCATGCATCTAGTGTATTAAGTTCATGGAGAAACAGAGTAATGCAATAAGAACGATGACATGATGTAGACAAGATCTATTCATGTAGGAATAGACCCCATCTTGTTATCCTTAATAGCAATGATACATACATGTCATTTCCCCTTCTGTCACTGGGATTGAGCATCGTAAGATTGAACCCATCATAAAGCACCTCTTCCCATGGCAAGAAAAATCGATCTAGTCGTCCTAACTAAACCAGAGATTCGAAGAAGAAATACGAGTCTATAAGCAATCATGCATATAAGAGATCAAAGAAACTCAAATAACTTTGACGGATAAAAACATAGATCTGATCATAGACTCAAAGTTCATCGGATCCCAACAAACACATCGCAAAAAGAGTTACATCAAATAGATCTCCAAGAGACCATTGTATTGAGAATCAAAAGAGAGAGAGGAAGCCATATAGCTACTAACTACGAACCCGTAGGTCTACAATAAACTACTCACGAAACATCAGAGAGGCACCAATGAGGATGATGAACCCCTCAGTGATGGTGTCTAGATTGGATCTGTGGTTTCTGGAACTTGCGGCGGTTGGAATTGTGTTTCGTCGTCTCCCCTAGGGTTTTTGGAATATTGGGGGTATTTATAGAGCAAAGAGGCGGTGCAGGAGGCCACCGAGGTGGGCACAACCCACCAGGGCGCGCCTGGGCCCCCAAGCGCGCCCAGGTGGGTTGTGCTCCCCTCAGGGCACCCCTCTAGTACTTCTTTGGCCCATCCTGTGTCTTCTGTCCTAGAAAAAATCTCCAAAAAGTTTTGCTGCGTTTGGTATTGATTTTCTGCGAAGTAAAAAATAAGAAAAAAAACAACAACTGGCATTGGGCACTATGTCAATAGGTTAGTCCCAAAAAATGATATAAAGTTGCTATAAAATGATTGTAAAACATCCAAGAATGATAATATAACAACATGGAACAATAAAAAATTATAGATACGTTGGAGACGCATCATATGCTTGAAGTATTATTGTTTTTATGTCAATATTAAAGTTTGATTTGAATCTTATGGATCTGAACATTCATGCCACTTAGAAAAATTACATTGATAAATATATTAGGTAGCATTCCACATAAAAAATTATGTTTTTATCATTTACCTACTCGAGGACGAGCAAGAATTAAGCTTGGCGATGCTTGATATGTCTCCAACGTATCTATAATTTTTGATTGTTCCATGCTATTATTTTATCCATCTTGGATGTTTTATATGCATTAATATCCTATTTTAGATCATTTTTTTGGGACTAACCTATTAATCTAGTGCCAAGTGCCAGTTGCTGTTTTTTCCTTGTTTTTATCTTTTACAGAAAATCAATACCAAACGGAGTCCGAACGGAACGAAACTTTTTGAGGATTTTTCTTGGACCAGAAGACAACCACGGAGCTTCGGGAATAGGCCAGAAGACCCATGAGGGGCCTACAAGACCTAGGGGCACGGCCCAGGGGGGCCTAGGCTTGTGGGCCCCTCGCAGACCTCCTAACCCTATTCTTGGCTCTATAAATACCCAAATATTCCCCTTACGTCAGAGGGCACACCAAAAATAGTTTTCCGCCGCCGGAAGCTTCTGTTCTCGTGAGATCCCATCTTGGGTCCTTTTCCGGCACTCTGCCAGAGGGGGATTTGATCATGGAGGGCCTCCACACCAACCTTGCTGCCCTTCTGATGATGTGCGAGTAGTTTACCACAAACCTACAGGTCCATAGCCAGTAGCTAGATGGCTTGTTTTCTCTATTTGATCTTCAATACAATGTTCTCGATGTTCTTGTAGATCTATTCGATGTAATCTTCTTTTGCGGTGCATTTGTTGAGATCGGATGAATTGCAGATTTATGATCATATTATCTATGAATATTATTTGAGTCTTTTCTAAAATCTTTCATGCATGATTAAGATAACTTTGTATTTCTCTTCGATCTATCGATTTGTTTTGGCCAACTAGATTGGTTTTTCTTGCAATGGGGAGAGGTGCTTTGTGATGGGTTCAATCTTGTCGTGTCCTCAACCATTGACAGTAGGGGTAGCGAGGCACGTATTTGTAATGTTTCCATTAAGGATAAAAAGATGGGGTTTTTACCATATTGATTGGATCTATCCCTCTACATCATGTCATCTTGCTTAAGGCGTTACTACGTTCTTGTTAACTTAATTCACTAGATGCATGCTGGATAGCGGTCGATGTATGGAGTAATAGTAGTAGATGCAGGCAGAAGTCGGTCTACTTGTCACAGATGTGATGCCTATATTCATGATCATTGTCTTAGATATCGTCATAACCGTATCTGTTCTTTCAAGAGAGAACTCTTTTATGCATGATTAATATAGCTTTGTATAATTTTCTCCGATCTATCAATTTGGTTTGGCCAACTAGATTGTTTTTTCTTGCAATGAGAGAGGTGCTTTGTCATGGGTTCAATCTTGCGTTGTCCTCACCCATTGACAGTAGGGGTAGCGAGGCATGTATTTGTATTGTTTCCATTAAGGATAAAAGATGGGTTTTTTTACCATATTGATTGGATCTATCCCTCTACATCATGTCATCTTGCTTAAGGCTTTACTCTGTTCTTGTTAACTTAATGCACTAGCTGCATGCTGGATAGCGGTCGATATGTGGAGTAATAGTAGTAGATGTACGCAGGAGTCGGTCTACTTGTCACGGACATGATGCCTATATTCATGATCATTGCCTTAGATATCGTCATAACTTTGCGATTTTCTATCAATTGCTCAACAGTAATTCGTTCACCCACAATATGTGTTCTTTCAAGAGAGAAGCCTCTACTGAAAACTATGCCCCCCGGGTCTATTTCTCATTATATATTTTCAGATCTATAAAATCAAAAACCCAAAATACCTTGCTGCAATTTATTTATATTTATATTTTTATTTTTCCTTTTACTTATCTTTTATATCTATCTCTATTAGATCTCACTCTTGCTAGTGACCGTGAAGGGATTGACAACCCCTTTTTCACGTTGAGTGCAAGTGTTTTTTAGTTTGTGCAGGTGCATCTATTGGGGACTTGCTTGTACCTCCTACTAGATTGCTAACTTGGTTCTTAACTGAGGGAAATACTTATCTCTACTTTGCCGCATCACCCTTCCCTCTTCAAGGGAAAATCAACGCAAGCTCAAGAAGTAATACATTTCAATCAATCTTGTTATTTAACATGTAGTAATAATGGATAAGAAGACTATAGACTATATTGCAAGGATTTTCAGCAACATACGATAGATTCTTTTGGTATTTTCTTTTTGAACTTGTGCGCCTTCTCGAGCCAACTTCTATATCGCTTTGAACTCTTTTTCTGAACCTCCTTTTCCTTTAAGCGTGCAACACTAAGCAAACCTTCATTGTGGAACAACAAGGTGGACTATATATGAATCACTCAAAATACTTGTAGATGTACATATTTTCTCTTGAAGTTGCTTTTGAAACCAATCAAGTGTGTTGTACACCAACAAACATAATTCTGGATAGCTTGTAGCTTGATATGCCAAATTAGGAATTTGTGAGACCATGACTTATAACAGTAATAGCATCCATTTTTGGATTTTCAATGATACTCTTCCTTTGTTGTCTTGAATAGTTTAATACCTTGCTTCCCTTGTCCATCTCTTTAGAATGTAACGGTTCAGCAACAACTTGATATTTCATCAAGTCAAGAACTTTTAATGCATGGCCACACAACATCCCAATCCTTATAAACTGCCCACAACTACATGAAGATGTTTGCTCCAACGGATCACTAACAACAATGCGCTCTAGTAAAAAAAATTAAATCACTACCATCCCTCGCAACTGCAACATAATGTGTGTTATTTCCATCCAATGCTCTTGTACTTGTAACCATTGACCTTTCATATTTAGTTTGGAATGCTTCAAATATCGTGGGTGTGTAACATTTGCTTGTTTGCAATATCATAGGTTTCTTCATGCTTATTCTAGGTAACTTTTTCCTAGCTTCAAATTTTGCACCTAGTTCCTTGTTTCTTTTTCCTTGCACCGCCCTTTCAAAATGCTTCAAGAACCGAATGACGTCAAAATATGACTTTAGATGTTTTTTCAAGTCACTAATGAAACTCTCACTTAATTGTGTGCTTCTTGTACCCAATGTGAAGACATCCCTCGTGCAACATTCAACCCATTTTCCCTTGAACTTGTAGATGCTCTCCAGCCATGACATCTTCTTTTTGTCCACCTTATTCCTCATGATCTCAAATGCTTATTCAAAGGTCTTCATGTCCTCAATGTCATACATGCAAACACTAAAAACTAAGAGAATGTGTGGTTCTTCTTCTTCACATGCCTCCTTTTTATTTTTTTGGTGAATGTGAGTCATCGGCTTTGCTATTGCAGAAGTGCTTCACGCCATTCTGCATTATGTGATAGGTAAATAATCCATGCAATGCTTCCGTGAATACCTCCCCGAAGACATTTCCGATTGCAGTGTCTTGGTGAGTGAATATAGCTCTAGGTTGTTTTCCATTATGTGTAGCTAGAAAAGCCTCAAATAGCCACTAAAAGAGGCAAATGTTTCATTGAACATAAGAGCACCACCAAAAATAATGGCCTCCTTGAACTGATTGAATCCAACAAAACACCTATTCTTTGTTTGTGCAAAAAGTAGTATCAGATTTGACAACATCGCCAAAGTGTGCATAATCAATGACCATCTTAACATTACACAAAATATATTGCTTATATTCTCTTCACAGTCCAGTTGCAAAGCATATTGAAAAGAAGGATTCTCGACGATCTTGTCTTGAAAGTAATTCAACATGCTTCCATCCTGTCCATATGCCAATTCTTTTTGGCACCAGCCCTACAAGTAATTTTAGATCATGAGGAATGTAGGTGAGATTCATTGGTCCTCCAACTTGGCGACTAGCTAGCTCATGAGAAGCTTTTGGGTTAATTCCAGAATCATCGTCTGTCTCAATTTCAAAAGCTTGAACTTCTGAAATCTTCCAACATCAAATGGTGGGTTTGTGGCAAGTAAAGACCATGATTGTGTACATGCATTACATGAGCGACTTCATAATTCTCTGCCACTCAATCCAATGAAAGTGTCATCCAAGCTTCAAAATTTGTCCTTGTTTGGGGTGTCGGGTCTCGTCACTCGCACCGAAACGCGTTGGCGCGCCTGGTCGCCAGCCATGACTAATGCCTAGGCGTCACTTCCATACTGAACACAACACGTAATTTGGCGTCTTGGGCCTCGTGACACGTACCCAAACGAATTGGCGTGCCTGGTCACGGGAGACGACTAATTGCTAAGCATCACAGGACATGACAAATTACTTGGCTTGTCAGGTCTCATGACATGCACCCAAATGAGTTGGCGCGCCTAGTGGATAAAGACAACTAATCCCTACGCATCACTTCCCACTACAAAAAAAGACACATCCGTGACATTTTGGGCCGAACGAATTTTTTTCCTGTCATGCTTATGACACTTCTATGATGATAATTGCGATAAAACCCGGTATCATCGTAGATGTGGTGGGCTCCTACTTCTATGACAAAAATCATGACAAAAATGAGCTTTTCGTCCTGGGCGGGCCGGAGACGTAGCTGCATGACCTTCTTTTGGCCGTGCATGACGGAAAAAACCATGGTAGAAGCGAGGGCGAGGAAAATATCAGGGATTTCCCGGTTACGGTGGGTGGTCGAGGGCCGAGCGATGCGCGTTTCTCTCGTACACGTACACGCGTGTGTGCGAGGCGTTGCGCTCTAACTGAACCCGAGCGAGGCATTGGGCTCTAAGTGAACCCGAGCGATTGCACTAGCTACGTTACTGAACCCGAGCGATCAACCCCTTGTTGTTAACTGAACCCGAGTGATTCCTTCGCTACTGCTTGTAGCGACCCGACCTCAGACGGTCAAGTCTCTGTGCTTAAGTGTCATCCCTGGATCGGTATGCTGACGCACACAGTGCTCGAGGATTTATAACAGAGGTAAATCACATGTATAAAATAACATAAATACTATTACCTCAATCCAAATAGCGGAAGTAACAACAAGGTTGTGGATTCCCATCAACACCAATGGCAAAGTTGAGTGTAGAAATCGTAACCCTAACGTATCACTTACTCATCGTAAGAATCTTGCAACATGAGACGTTGCAGCCACAAAGGGTTAGTACATTGAATGTACTGGCAAATTCACACCATAGGATAATGATGAATAATAACTATCACTACATGCATATATGGCTGGTGGAAAGGCTCTATGGTTATAATGTTTTTGCGAAAAGCCAATTTTTCCCTACTGCAAAGGAATATATTTTATTTAACTACAAAGTTGGTTGAAAAATATTGAGAAGGTTCCTCCAACTCAATCCCAATTAAAAGTTAACAACCCAACAAATTAATTAAGTAATATGATGAGATCAACATGATAATTCAAGAACCAGATACTCAAGATGTCCATAACCGGGGACACGGCTAATCATGATCAGTTTGTACACTCTGCAGAGGTTTGCGCACTTTCCCCACAAGACTCGATCTCCTCCGTTGGATTTCTCGCACTTCATGGTGTTTGAGAAATGGATGACCGAGACACAGTCTTTCTGAAGCATTAACTCCCTACTCTGGATAGACAGTACCACCTACAACCCACTACATCTGCTAGTCTACCTCTTCAAGAGCTTCACGCAACTTACTCAACTATGCCAGAGCTCATAATGGCTTGTGGCTGCACACGGAAGTTTCTAGCATGAATAATCTTATGATCCCTTTGAGCCTGGGTGGCGGGCCGTAGGATGATCACACGGGTCCTCCGGGATATCCTAGGACAACACTGGATTCTCCAGGTGCCCGCAAGCAATCCACCCAGATGTGTATTAAAGTTGCCACCTTAAGTTGAACCATTAAGTAACAATCTCACATCTGTCATGGAATACACTCAAACCCAATCCATGTCTACGAGCATAGCATAGCAATATAAGCAACATAGAAGTAACTCCCAAGGTTTGAATATAGGACAATAGGTTCCTACCTCATCAACTACTTCCGAATACCCACATGTTATCAAATCCTAACCATGCAATGTTTGGAGGTTGAAACTAATGCATAAAAACTGGGTATGAAAAGGGATATGATCAAAGTGTGAACCTGCCTGTACTATTGATGAAGATGATTCACACTCAAAACTCTTGATAGTTCTACTCGTCACACTCCGGTCAATCTATCGTAAGCAAGCAATAGTAACCACACATAAGCAATCACTCAAAAGATCAAAAAGATCGAACAAGACGATTCGGAAAACATCAAAACCAAGCAAATAACTCTTGCAACATAAAACAATTTCTAACAGTACCAAAATTATGTGAATTTGGCCTTATCAGAAATTTTAGGTCAAGAGCTTCGATTTGCAAAAAGAATCAACTGAATCGGAGTGATAAAACTCAAGTTACGATCAAACGAAGTTCAAATACAAATTTGTTTGAAATTAGATTTTAAAACTTTCAAAAACATGTTTAAGTTGTTTTACTGGATAGAGGAGATCATAACGAAGAAGTGGGCGTTGGTTTCGTTGAATTTGGATAAACGAGTAAAAAGATGCGGTCGTTTGAAAACCAGGGGCTAAACGGTAAAATAAAACAACTACAACTAGGTCCCTGGCAGAAAACTAAAATAAAAGAAAAAGACTAAATAGCGAACGTTCATTACCGATCGCTAACGAACGAAAATCGTTCGCTACCTAACCCTAGCTAATGAACGCTCGCAAAATAAACTAACCTAAAAATATAAAAACCGATCTAGAAGAAAAAACGAACTATATAGAAAAACCGGGCGAGTTAGCGGTTTATACCGGTTCACCAAATAAAACCGGCGGCGGCGAACGGACTCCGGCGAGGTGCGACGCGGCTCTGGCATTGGGGCGGCAACGGCAGCGGCGGGCGACAGCGCGGGGCGACGGCGGCAGCTACGCGGTGCGGGGCGGAGTGCGGCGGCGAGCAGCAGGCGGCGGAGCGGCAAGGCGGCGGCGGCGAGGCGCGGCTGCGGCAGATCTCGCCGCCGCCGGCGGTTGCGGCGAGTTGAGGAGCGGTGGCGGCGAGGAGAGAGAAGAGAGAGGGGGCTGGGGCTGCCTTTTAAAGGGGCAGGGGCGGCCGGTGGCGTGGGAAAGGGGACGGCCGGTGGCGGGGCGGCGCCGGACTCCGGCGGGAGTCCCGCTGGGGCACGCGAGGTGGAAGGCGGCGGCGCGCTGGCTGGGCTGGGCCGTGGCCTGTTGGGCCGGCCCAGTTCGGCGGCGGAGGAGAAAGTTAAAAAAAAAACAGACAAATGAAAATAAAAAAACTAAAAGAAAAACAAATAATATATAGGCATATAATATATCAAAATTTTCAGAAAAAGATCTCTACAACGTGGACATTTTTTTAACACCAAATAAAATCTACAAAAAAATCCAAATAAAGCAAAGAGTGCTACTGCCCTACTAAAATCCAATAAAAATCATTTTAAAAATACCAAAATAGTTTCAAATTAATTTCTCTCCAATTTTCTGATGTAGGGAATCATTTTACCCTAATTTCCATATATTTTTGGAGAAAAATAATTTGAATAAAATCCAAATAAATCCAAATTGAAAATAATTTCAAAAGGACTTTGAATTTAATTCTTTTAAAACTTCCAACTCATATTTCATATATTTTGAAGAAGTCATTTTATCTTCTCTCATGAAAATCATTGAGTTGCTTGAAGTTTCTGAGTTGGAAATATTTTCCAAATGGAATTCAAATATTTTCAAACATCCTTTTCATTTATTTAAATGGAAGAAGTCATGTCATCTTATCTCTAAGGTTTTGTATTTGAAAGGCATTTGAATTCATGGAGATCATAAAAGCAAAATGAAAGTTTGGGAAAGTCCTTTTATTCCCTCTCGTTTAAATTTCAAGAAGTTTCGAATTTCACTCAACTTCACACAATCAAACAAATCTATCTATTTATTATAACATTCCAAAATTTAGAATTTTGGGATGTTACACTGCTGCTAACTGAAGCCGATCGAACCCTGCTGCCTCCTTCCCTTGATGAACAGTGAGCGTTGTTGGGGGGGGGGGCGTGGATGAACAGGATCCCGTGGTAGTAGAGGTCGTTGCCGCTGGATGAACAGAACCCCGATCGAGCCGGTTGGGGGTGGATGAACAGGACCCCGTGGAGGCCTGGATGAATAGGACCTCGTGGAGGGCTGGTTGAACAGTAGCCGGTGGAGGGCTGGATGAACAGTAGCCTGTGGAGGGGTGGTTGAACTGGACCCCGTGGAGAGGGCTGGTTGAATAGTAGCCGGTGGTGGGGTGGTGGAGGCTGGATGAACAGGAGCTCGTGGATGAACAATCACAGGTGGAGGCTGGAGGAGGTCGACGGTGGATGAACAGTAGCCCGTGGAGGCTGGAGGAGGTCGACAGTGGAGATGAACAGTATCCCATGGAGTCCCGTTTTGCGGTACGCCACACCCCTCCCGATGAACAAGACCCCTGTTTCGACCGTAGCGCTCCAAACACAAGTCTGTTTCCTCCGTTTTACGGTACGCCACACCCCTCCCGATCAACAAGACCCCGTTTCGACCGTAGGAGGTCCAAGAGAAGTTCGTTTCCTCCATTTTGCGGTACGCCAGACCCCTCCCTACGAACAGGATCCTGTTTCGACCATGGCCGGTCGAACACAAGGCTGTTTCCTCCGTTCCGCGGTACGCCAGGCCTTGTTTCGATCGGCTATTCCATCCAAGCCGGCTGGCTCCCGATGAACACGACAGCGTAGTTTCTCTGTTCCGACCCAGCCATGTACAGGGTAAGCGCGAGTAGGCATTCGAGATCCCGCCCGTATGTACGTACGTGGCCGTATTTACTTTCTTGCACCCGGGCTGTACGTACGTGTACACGATATTAATGGGACTGCGTGACATGCTACGTGCGCGCCTCTACTACGACACGTGCCCTTCCTTACATGACCATGGTTCATTGCTGTAGCCTGCAGACAGACCGATCGACCAGTATGTACGTGCACGTTCGCGACCGGAATGACAACGCTACGTACGCTTCGACAAGTTGGGTCCCGACTGTCAGGCACTTCCTTGCATGCGAAGATGTAGCTGGTGGGTCCCAGTAGTCAGGGGGAAATGTTTTTTCACGAAATACGGTGGCCCATTGAAAGGATCGAAAAGAGGTGTCTAGAGGGGGGGAGGGTGATTAGACCCTCAACAAAGAAAAGTAGCAGTTTTTAAGTTCTTCAAGTTGAGGTGGACTTTTAGCACAAGTTTAAACATTCAGAATACATTTCAAGCAAGCATGGCAAGAGTATATGAGCAGCGGAAAGTAAAGCATGCAAGTTGCAAGAATGTAAAGGGATGGGATTGGAGTATGCAAACACAATTGGAGACACGAAGATTTTTTTCCATGGTTCCGATAGGTGGTGCTATCGTACATCCATGTTGATGGAGACTTCAACCCACAAAGGGTAATGGTTGCGCGAGTCCACGGAGGGCTCCACCCATGAAGGGTCCACGAAGAAGAAACCTTGTCTATCCCACCATGGCCGTCGCCCACGAAGGACTTGCCTCACTCGGGTAGATCTTCACTTAGTAGGCGATCTCCTTGCCCTTACAAACTCCTTGGTTCAACTCCACAATCTTGACAGAGGCTCTCAAGTGACACCTAACCAATCTAGGAGACACCACTCTCCAAAAGGTAATAGATGGTGTGTTGATGATGAACTGCTTGCTCTTGTGCTTCAAATGATAGTCTCCCCAACACTCAACTCTCTCTCATAGATTTGGATTTGGTGGAAAGATGATTTGAGTGGAAAGCAACTTGGGGAAGGCTAGAGATCAAGATTCTTGTGGTTGGATTGGAATATCTTGGTCTCAACACATGAGTATGTGGTTCTCTCTCAGAAAATAAATGCTGGAAGTGTAGGCATGTTCTGATGGCTCTCTTCATGAATGAAAAGTGGGTGGAGGGGTATATATAGCCTCCACACAAAATCTAGCCATTACACACAATTTACCAAACTCGGTGGGACCGAATCGAGAAACTCGGTCAGACCAATATGGTTCAAAATGTGAACGTTAGAGTTTTCGGTGGGACCAATATGATCAACTCGGTGGGACCGATGTGCTAGGGTTAGGGTAAAACCTCAACTCGGTTTGACCGATTACACAAACTCGGTGAGACCGATTTTTGTAATAAGCTAAACGGAGAGTTGGTCAGGAAAACTCGGTGGGACCGATTGCATATCTCGGTGAGACCGAAATAATTGCAACAGGCAACAAAGAGTTTGCAAGCCCATCTCGGTGAGACCGAGATCCTATCGGGGAGACCGAACTGATTAGGGTTTTTGGTAGTGGCTATGTCAAGTGAACTCGGTGGCACCGGATAGATCAAATCAGTGGGGCCGAGTTTGACTTTTAGTTTGGGACATGTGTGGAGATGAGAAAGTGGTTGAGGGCTTTGGAGCATATCAATAAGCACTTTGAGAAAGAAAGCCATTAAGCAACACCTCATCCCCTTTTAATAGTATTGGCTTTCGTATGGACTCAATGTGATCTTGGATGACTAAAATGAAAACGTAGAGTCCAGAGCTTTTGAGCTTTTGCCAATCTTCTGTCCTTAGCATCTTGAAGGGGTTCCACATCCTCTTGTCCACGCCACTCCATTGTTGAACTCATTTGAAATATACTAGGTGAAAATATTAGTACAACAAGAGATATGTTGACATTAATTACCAAAATCACCCAGGGAGCACTTGTGCTTTCAATCTCCCCTTTTTGGTAATTGATGACAACATACATCAAAACTTTATATAAAGATATGAAAAGTAACAAATAAAGCTTTGGAAAGACATGTAACATGCATAGGCTCCCCCTACATGTATGCAATCATGTAAATATGAGATATAAGAGCATGTGAATGCATAAGCATGATAGAGCAAGCAATGAGTTACATGTATCTTGGCTATATGCATCAGAGCAAATGATGTGTATATAGGAAATGTACCTTCATGTTCATGAGTCCTTCTTGCAAACAATATGCACATCAGCAAGAGATCATCATGCACATGAGTGTGATGCATATACTTACCTTGTGGGCTTGAGCTGGCTTTGGAAGAGATGAACCTGAGTAAACAAGGTTAGATAACACAGGGCCATCTACTAAGAAGAGCAAACAGTAAACCATAAGAGTACCAAGATTGGGATGACACGTATAGAGTGAGTACTAGGTACTCTATTGGATATAGACATGTCCCCAAAAAGATATGCAATGAATTCAAAGATTTCCTTCCCTTAGATGTCTTTCTCCCCCTAAATCTTATATGTGATATTGGGAGAAGGTAGGGAAAAGAAAATCAGAGCAAAACATGAGGAATCAGAACAAACCAATCATAACATATACATGTCTTTTCCCCTCTTAAAGACATGCGACTTCTCTCCTCTTGAACACCAAGCATCTGGGGTCTCTCTCTCTCTCCCTTTTATGTGATAAAGCTCTGATGTGATCTCTCTCTCCCCCTTTTACATCAATTTCCAAGAAGGGTCTTCTGGAATGTGAGTCAAATAGGTTTGGTCCTTGAGTCACAAAAACAAAGCAACATATGGAATGTGATGCAGGTAGAGGACAAGAATCATTGAGTGGAGCTGGAACAAATATGCAGGATGCAAATGGAGAATTGTCTTCTCAGCAGTGAAATTGGTTACACCGAATTTTTTTCTTCGGTTGCACCATAATGGTTCAGTTTGACCGAAAGAGACAAACCGGTGTGTCCGAGTTCAACACTGAGAGAGAACAATTTGTCATCTCAGCTCACTAGGCAAATAAGATCTCACAAAGAGTTGCAAGGAATTAACTGAAGGATTTGCAATGAATTGGATGTAGGGAATGCAGAACAAAAAAAGAAATCTAGATGAAGTTTTTTTATTAAGGAAGGGGAACAAACATGCAAGAGACAAATGCAAGAACTCATGAAGACACAAGAGAACTTCATCCATAATTGATCGGCGACAAAGTCACCTATGTTAGAGTATATTGACAGAGGAGTCAAGTGAGAACACTTGATCGTAGGTCATACTCATCGTTTAAGCTCAAAATGGGGTTACCATTTTTCGTTTAAGCATTTTGATGTATTCTCATCTTGTTGAGCTGCTTTGACCCATGACTTGGGGTAAAGCTTCTCTAAGATGGAATACCATACCTTGGGTGGTGCGCGTCGGTCCTAAACAAACGATTTTTAACCCCTTTCCGCGACGGCATCTGGAACCGTCGCCAAGTGAGTGTGGGCGATAGGGGGTCCTTCCCACACAACCCAGAAACCGTCGGGGATATGCCCTCCTGGCACACACGTTAGGCAAAATGAGGTCGTGTGCGACCGGCGAGCATGCAAATACGGAAATACGTACAGTATAGCTAAAAAATACAATTATACTACGAAATTGTTTCCGGTCGCAAGTACATCCCACACAGTCAGTCCCCGCTAAATGTTTCCGTTCGTATGTAGATCCCACACAGTCGCTCCAAGGAAAACGTTTGCGCAAGGTGGCGTAACGCAAACAGTTTTGAAGAGAATGTCGTGTGTGATTGTTCATTGATCTAACATGGTTTATTCCTAGAAACTGTGTGCGTTGCCTGAGGTCATCGCCCACGGTGGTT
This sequence comes from Triticum aestivum, assembly GCF_018294505.1. Lineage (NCBI taxonomy): Eukaryota > Viridiplantae > Streptophyta > Magnoliopsida > Poales > Poaceae > Triticum > Triticum aestivum. Next base: position 404,417,879 of record NC_057799.1, on the reverse strand, counting down.
TCTCATTAACCGTTTGCAATAGGAAAACCCAATTAGCAAGCTAATTGGCCAATTAGCGGGCTAATTGCCCTATTATTGATAATCCATTTCCTAATCTAATTGACATTCATAGTAAGCACATAATATATTCCTTTTCCATATTAAGGAAGCATGATTTCATAATTGAAATACATCAGAGTACAACATGATATAGCTTCAGCACTCAGCTACCCCATTACACAACTGCACCAGCAGCAAGTTTTTCACATGCAACATCTAGAACCTTTCGAAATTAGCATCTTAGATGGTACATAGAGAGATGCATCTCATCCGGAAAACTACTGAAGCGGACGGGGAATATTGAGCCTTCATTCACGTTGAAGGTCTTTGTAACTTTAGGCCAGTGTCTGTGGATGATTGACTGTCCATCCTTCGACCTCTTCAGGAACACTTCAGTATTGAACCGTGGGTGTTGTATGAAAACTTTCCTCGCCTCCTAATCACAGAGGTGGTTTGAGAGGTAATCATCAGTGAAGCCTGAAAAGAAGGATGTGCATAAATATCTTCTCTATATTGGAAATGGGGCAAAGGAATACAAAAAGGCAAGGTATAATAGTTAGTACCATCTTGTAAACCTCAGTGCTTCCCATTGTTTCCCTGCAACACATATAAGGTAGTTAGTCATCAGGTTAAGTAAGGGTTCGCATGCTATCAGTAAAATATGTTGATGATAAATAAGCACATTGCAGATTCATCAGATTAATTCAAGCCACATGGAAAACCCATTTATCCAAACCAAGCATGATTAAGAACTAGGAAATATAGCACTTGTATATGTTTCTCATGTATTAAGTGTAGCCAAATTCGATTTATTCCTCACATGGTATACAATAACAGAATGCAGCCATAACAATTGAACATCGCATTGCAGAATTGAACCAAGCAGTTAACTAAACACCACAACAAATGAACCAAACGTTAACTGAGCACCACATTACACAATATAACTTACTCCTAATAGAAGATCAGGTAGTTAACCAAACCAAGCATGTTTAACAACTTGGAAATATAGCAATTGTATTTGTTTCTCATGTATTTAGTATAGCCAAATTCGATTTATTCCTCACATGGTATACAATAAAAGAATGCATCCACAACAATTGAACATCGCATTGCAGAATTGAACCAAGCAGTTAACTAAACACCACAACAAGTGAACCAAGCCACAACAAATGAACCAAGCAGTTAAGTAAACACCAATTGAACAATATAACATACTCCTAATAGAAGATCAGACAGTTATCCAAACCAAGCATGCTTAACAACTTGGAAATATTGCACCCTGAAGAATTGAACATCACATTTGCAGAATTGAACCAAGCAGTTAATTGAACACCACATTGCACGACATATAGAACATATACACTATAGCAGAAGATTGCATGGTAAAAGTTGATAGCACAATTCACTAGAATTTGTTAAGAAAAGGCAGTAGCTAGCAAACTGAACATGGGTCCTTATAGTGAGCTAATAAGAGAAGCTACTCCTCATTGTCGGAGATATCGATGACGATTGGCTCCTTGGAGATGGAAGAGGGCGAAGCATCCACATCGTGGGTGCCCTCATTGTAGTGGTGAGTTGCCTGAGCCGCTCCGGGCACCAACCTGCTGGCTCTCGAGATGAGGTAAGCACGTGCATGCTGAGAAAACACCTCGTAGTCTTCGTCGAAGGGACCGATGGTGGCCTCGAGAAAACGCCACGAACCGTCGTTTAAAGCAGCCAACCGCATCGCGCCGTCGGTACGCAAGGCGTCAACGGTGGCCTTGACGACGAGGTGCTCCTCCAAGATCTGGGGGTCGGCACGAATGGCAGCCATCGCGGCCTCATCCGCGCATGTGGCCTCGATTTGCTCCTCCGCTGCCAAATGCTCCTTGAGGTCCTGGCTATACTGCGTGCACCATGGCTTAGACCAGAGCTTATTTGGTGGACGGGTCGGTGATTTGGGTGGAAGGTGTCGCGCTCGCGCCGGCGGTCGGGGCATGTGGGATGTGGAAGGAGGAGGAGGATGGGGGTCGGGTGTGGATTACCTGCCTGGATAGGCAAGGCCGAGCAGCGCGAAGGAGGGTCGCCGGCGAGGAGGCGGCGGTGCTGCAAGCAAGGAGTGAAGGTTTCAACTTGGAAAGGAAGGCGGAAAGAGGGGAAATCTGGCTTTTGGTAAGGGAAGGGGCGGGGAGGTAGATATTTCCGCGGAAGCCGAAAATTTGGAATCGCTTCAGCCAAAAAACTGGCGCGCAAAGTGTCATCAGACACGGTCCCTTATTCATAGACGGTCTGAAGATATTTTGTGCTGCATCTCACACGGTTGGTTATAATAAACTGTGTGGGATCTACTTGATTTTTGGTCTTGATTTGAATTACATAATGGGGTCACAACGGCCATGGACGGTGTTTGAATTTCTAGACCTTTTATTTGCAGTGATCATAAAAGAATTGGAATTATTCAGGGTTCGTTTGGACATTTTATGCATTAAGTGAGTTTTCAATGCATTTATGTGCATAATTCAAATTTGAACTACATGCACATGCTCAAGTGCATATAAATTCGTTGAAAAATCAAATCTTTGTCCTTGGGTGCATGCTTAGGTCCCATGCAAGAAATGGGAATGAATTTCAAACACCATGGCACCGTTGATTGCCGGCAAAACATTGAGATGCCTGGTTTTTAAATTCTAGTAAATCCAAAACTCGTCTGAAATTCATGAAACTTGGCATGCTATCATGGAGCGGCATCAACATGCCGTGGTACAAATTTTGTCCCATTTGGGGTAGGTTTGGGTATATGCTTCTCACAAACCGGAGCTTCTCACAACAAGCATGATGGTTTTCGGTAGGGAACGTCCCACCTTTGGGGACGAAATGATATCCATTGCCTCTTATTGCTTTCAAGTTTTTTTCTCGTGTCAACATAGAACAACAGGAGTGTTGTGTGAATTTTTGTGATTTTTCGGGGTTCGTTTGGACATTTTTATGCATTAAGTGAGTTTTCAATGCATTTATGTGCATAATTCAAATTTGAATTATGTGCGCATGCTCCAGTGCATATAAATTCGTTGAAAAATCAAATCTTTGTCCTTTGGTGCATGTTTAGGTCCCATGCAAGAAATGGGAATGAATGTCAAACACCATGGCACCGTTGATTGCCGGCAAAACAGTGAGATGCTTGGTTTTTAAATTCTAGTAAATCCAAAAGTAGTCTGAAATTCATGAAACTTGGCATGCTATCATGGAGCGGCATCAACATGTCGTGGTACACATTTTGTCCCATTTGGGGTAGGTTTGGGTATATGCTTCTCATAAACCGGAGCTTCTCACAACAAGCATGATGGTTTTTGGTAGGGAACGTCCCACCTTTGGGGATGAAACGATTGCTTTCAAGTTTTTTTTTCTCGTGTCAACATAGAACAACAGGAGTGTTGTGTGAATTTTTGTGATTTTTCGGGGTTCGCTTGGACATTTTATGCATTAACTGAGTTTTCTGTGCATTTATGTGCATAATTCAAATTTGAACTACATGTGCATGCTCCAGTGCATATAAATTGGTTGAAAAATCAAATCTGTGTCCTTGGGTGCATGCTTAGGTCCCATGCAAGAAATGAGAATGAATTTCAAACACCAGGTCACCGTTGATTGCCGGCAAAACATTGAGATGCCTGTTTTTTAAATTCTAGTAAATCCAAAACTCGTCTGAAATTCATGAAACTTGGCATGCTATCATGGAAGGGCACTTGACATGCTGTGGTATTTTCGTGTCCATTTTGAGAGAAGGCGCATTCGAATAATGACAGCCAACAAAGGCATTTTGAAAAAAAATAGCTGCCACTTTAATATCTCAAACGTTTGTATAATTCAAACCGTGTGCGTTCGGTTAACCATTCACGTGACGCCACGTGTCTTGGTTTTAATGGCTATAGGAGGTGCCGTGTGGACAGCTACTTGACTGAACGGGAGGCGTGCGACCGCAGTCCGGTGCGCAGGCTCACCGGGAAGCGTACAAGCTGTTCAACGCAGAACCTATGCATCTCTTCAACGCAAACGGTTCAGATTACGGTATGCAAATTAAAGCCAGACTTCGGCGCTAAGCCAAGAGACACTGCGATTTGTCAAAATATGCAGCTAAAAATCAATATCACTATCTATTTTTTGCAACTAAAATTCAGTAATTAAGCATAGATTTCATTCATACTAGAGATTAAGCAGTCGTTCTCACCGGGAAGCGAGACAGCCTTGGACCGCCGCCCGCCTCGCTCCCACTGGTCTATATTAATGGCGCCGCCGAGCGGCCGCACCCCCCATCCTCGCCACACACACAATTCCTCTCTCTCCGCCCGCATCCTCGACGCCGCTCTGAGTCCTCAAAGCCGTCAGTGTACGAGGATGCCGCCGAAGCGCCCCATCGGAGGGAGTGGCGACGCCGGGGCTGCTGAAGCACCGGAGCACGACGTGAATATGGAGACAGAGGTTCCCGTCCCCGCCGACGAGGTGGAGAACGAGGCTGCCAACAAGCGGAGGCGGGTCGAGAAAGAACCGCAAGCGACTCCAGCAGGCCTAGACTTCATCAATAACCTCCCCGATGATATGTTGATAGTCATCATATCCCTCCTCCCATTTAGAAATCGAGCGAGGAAAGCTGCCGTTTGCTGGCGGTGGCGCACCCTATGGCTCCGCACCCCTGTCGACCTCCTCCACGCCCACAAGCTCTGCCATGGCTATCGCCAAAGCTTGGATGCATTCTCCCAGATCCTCGGCAGTCACCATGGCCCAATCAAAGGCCTTATCGCGGGAAAGTTCCGTTCCAATGGCAAGGAGCAATCCAAGCTTGATGAGTGGTTCTGATCCCGCGTCATAGATCAGCTCGAGAAGCTAAGTTATAATGATGGGCATATGAGCTTGCTGCCAACGTCCGCGCTCCGCTTCGCGCCCATGCTGCACCTCGCCAAGTTCATGAACTGCCATTCCCCCCTTAATGACGCGCCCGCTCTTTTTCTACCACGACTGAAGCACCTCGAGCTCGTCGCCGTCCGCATCCCAAAGGATGACATGGAGCGCCTGCTCCGTGGCTGTACTGCACTCGAGTTCCTTCGTCTTTAGGCGATGAATTGGTCGAGTACCTTGCACATCACCTCCAACTCCGCACTATTTATGTGTGTTGCTGGTGCTGCAACGAGAGATCACAAAAGGTGGACCACAATATGGTCATCTAGGACACACCTTCACTTGAGATATTACTTGTAGTTGATCAATAAGGTCCAACAAGAATCAATGTCATTTCTGTGCCAAAATTGAAAGTGGTGGGCTACTCGTCTGTCAAATACTACAACTTTCAGGTACAACAGTCGCCTTATATACCTCTCCTTCTTGATATCAACGTTATAACTAGTTTTGAAGATGTATGTTCGTCTGTCATCCAGCGAAGCTTCACCCAGACTCTGGGCACAGTGAAGGTCTTGGCACTAGAATCTGTCGTCCCCAACCTGGACCAAGTTTTCAGTTGTCTGAGATGCTTTCCATGCCTGACGAAGCTGTATATCGAGGTGATGTTCCTTTCCTGTTAAATGTTAACCCTAAGGGAGTTCAATTTTTTGCACCTTTTCCCAAGTTTACAATGACTATGTACTACGATTTCTGAAGGAATTTTGGAGGATTTTAGGACATACACCCCCACCCCATATTTGTTGCTTCATTCATATGGTTACAATCGTCCATAAGCATTTCTCCTTTGGATTCATCTGTACTAGTTTTCTTAGGGAATTTTCATCCAATCCAACCTCTTGTGAAGAAGGCTACATGTTTCTAGATTTTAATCAAATTAATGCCCATGTTAATCATGACAGATCGAAGATGGCACGTTGGTGCATTTTACAAGTCCTGCAAACCAAATGGGCGTGTAGCACTGTTCAAAACTGCATGTAGGCACTAACACGTTCTCTTCTTTTGCAGTGCATATTAGGCCCGGTGGAAGATATTGATAACGACAATCACATCGAATGCCTGGATCTGCATCTCTCAAATATTACTTTGAACTCCTACCGAGGGACCCCACCGGAGATTACACTCGCCATGTTCTTTCTTGCCAGAGCAAAGGTGTTGAGGGTACTGAGGTTGAACACACATTTAATTAGGAAAGATCAATGGTATGGTTATCAGAGGCGGCTGGTACTGCGGAATGGAAGTGCCTCCAAAAATGCCAAACTTTGTATTGGAAGAACATATGGCAAAGCAATTGGAAGTTATTGTGTCAAACCCATACATGACTTGTCAGCGGCTGATCCCTTTTCAGAAATGACACAACTTGCAATGTTTGAATTTGGGCGTTTTAATCTGTGAACTTGAACCTTGCAATATTTATGGTATTTGTTTTATTGAACCATTTCTGTTCTCTTGTCTCAACGCAAACAGTTCATCCGGGTGAACCGCATGTCGTACATCGCACACACCTTGATCTAGCTGACCGTTTCTTTTGTGTTGCCTAATCACAAATAGTTCATCTGAGTGAACTATATGCTGTACATCGCACACACCTTGATCTGGCTGACTGTTTCTTTTTTGTTGCCTAATCACAAACGGTTCATCCGAGTGAACCATATGCTGTACATCGCACATGCCTTCATCAGGCTGCCCGTTTCTTTTGTTCCGCCTCATCGCAAACGGTTCATTGGACTGAACCGTATGCCCTGGATCGCACACGCAACTAAAATCTGAACCGTGTTTGGTGCATTCTCCATTCCAAATGTTTTGCACCTTTTTTGACGAGTTTTTTACATCCCCGTTTGTGATTAATGCATCGCACACAGTTTTGTGAAAGGGTCTCTGATCGTAGTGTCGCGTTAGCAGCATCCTGCAGTAGTGGGTGGTGGTGTTGAAATTGATCATGTAGTTGAACTTGTGTGGGATGCTCAAGATTGATGTAGCTCATCAGTGAGTTTAGGAGCACCGCTTGTAGTTTGAGTTCATCTACCTACATGGGTTAGTCTTGCAAGGAAGAGCACCTGTGTATCCAAAATGACAATCATGAATTTGAGACCAAATGAAATTTGATATAAAGAAATTGTGAAAGGATATGTTGGAAGGATTCATGCTTCCTTGTCTTCAACCACCATATTGTAGAGACTTGGTGATGTAGAGATTGCTCGAAATGTGAGTGCTTTGCAATCTCATGCATTTAGATTCATCCAAGTACCTACAAGGGTTAGATAGCATGTAAGGGTGCAAATATATCCAAGACATATGATTATCATCATAAGAGAAATATCAAGGATTTGTCAAAGGCTCATGCCTTGCATGTAGCCAAATGGACTATCTACTCCAAGTTTGAAGCATCAATGATGTTCAATTCTCCTCTCAAACGGCAAAATACTTTCTCATCAAGCGGTTTGGTGAAAATATCCGCCAATTGCTTATCGGTACGAACATGATTAAGATCAATGTCCCCTTTGGCAACATGATCTCGAATGAAATGATGACGAACTTCAATATGCTTAGTTCAAGAATATTGCACGGGATTGTGAGCAATCTAATAGCACTTTCATTGTCACAAAGCAATGTAACATGTTTCACATAGATCCCATAGTCTGTAAGAGTTTGGGTCATCCAAAGTAATTGAGCACAACATGAACCGGCGGCAATGTATTCCGCTTCGGCGGTGGATAAGGATACCAAGTTTTGTTTCTTGGAGGACCAAGACACAAGAGATCTACCAACAAATTGACAAGTACCCGAAGTGGACTTTCTATCAACCTTGTCACCGGCATAGTCTGAATCGGAGTAGCCAACAAGATCAAAAGAGGACCTCTTAGGATACCAAATGCCAAAATTTGGTGCATGGATTAAGTATCGCACTATCCTTTTCACAGCCTTAAGATGGCATTCTTTGGGGGCCGCTTGATATCGTGCACACATGCACACACTTAGCATAATATCGGGACGGGAGGCACATAGATATAACAATGAACCAATCATAGAGCCGTAAACCTTTTGGTCAACCGATTTGCCATCCTTGGTTAAGTCAAGATGTCCACTAGTAGGCATGGGTGTTTTCATACCTTTGCTTTCTTGCATGTTGAACTTCTTGAATAAGTCCTTGGTGTACTTTGTTTGAGAAACAAAGGTGACTTCCTTAGTTTGCTTGATTTGCAAACCAAGAAAGAACTTGAGTTCACACATCATAGACATCTCAAACTTCTTCGACATTAGCTTCCCAAACTTTTCACTAAAATGAGGGTTAGTCAAACCAAATATGATATCATCAACATAAATTTGGCACACAAATAATTCACCATTAACCCTTTTAGTAAAAAGAGTAGAATCTATCTTTCCAATCTCAAAGCCTTTCTCAATAAGGAACTTGGTCAAGCATTTATACCACGCTCTAGGAGCTTGTTTAAGACCATAAAGAGCTTTGTGAAGTTTGTAAACATGGTTAGGTTTCTTAGGATTAACAAACCCGGGAGGTTGTTTAACATAAACTTCCTCCTCAATTTCACCATTTAGAAAAACACTTTTAATGTCCATTTGGTATAAGGTGATATCATGGTGATTAGCATAGGCAAGTAAGATGATGGACTCAAGTCTAGCAACGGGGGCATATGTCTCACCATAGTCCATACCTTCGATTTGAGTGTAGCCTTGGGCGATGAGACGTGCTTTGTTGCGAACGACTTGTCCATCTCCGTCTTGCTTGTTGTGAAACACCCATTTGGTACCGATGATGTTGTGGTTGTTGTCGGGCTTCTCGACCAATGTCCACACTTGGTTTCTCTCAAAGTTGTGTAGCTCTTCATGCTTGGCATTTATCCAATCCAGATCTTCCCATGCTTCTTCAACCTGCATGGGTCCAATGCTAGAGATGAATGAATAATGTTCACAAAAATTAGCCAAATGAGTTTTAGAGCGAGTGATTCTCCCAGTTTGGATATCATTGAAGATTTGTTTGACGGGATGGTCTCTTGAGACTCTTGCTCGAACTCGTGAGAGCTTTTGCTTGGGTCGGGGTGGAACATCTTCTTCATCATCTTGTTCTTCCTCTTAGCCTTCTTCATTGTTGACATTGTCGTTCTCTTGTCGAGGTTGAGAAGGAGGTTGATGAGGTTCATCTTGGTGTACTTCCTCGTTCTCTTCATCTTGGTGTGTCCCACTTGTGGATGCTTCCGTGTCAACTCTTGGTTCACCTTGTCGTGAGGTAGAAGTTTCCACTTGGACGGACGAGGTACTCTCCTTCACCTCTGTTGGACGAATCTTGCCAATAGACAAGTCTTGGATTGCTTCCGAAGGGTCTTTGTCTCCTACATCAATTGGCAATTGCACTACTTGCGAGCCATTAGATTCATCAAACTTCACATCTACCGTCTCTTTCAACCATTCGGGTGAAATTGTTGTAGACATGGTAAGTGTGAGTTTGAGCCATAACCAAGTAGGAAGCCCTCATGATATTTAGGAGCAAATTTAGAACGACGATGCTTATCAAGAATATAGCACTTTGAGCCGAATACTCGAAAGTATCCAACTTGGGGTTTGTTACCGATGAGAAGCTCGTATGCCGTGTTGCCGAGTAGCTTGTGAAGATACAAGCGATTTGTTGCATGACAAGCTGCCTCAACCGCTTCCGCCCAAAAGTGTTTTGGCGTCTTGTACTCATCAAGCATCGTTCTTGCCATCTCAATAAGAGTCCGGTTCTTCCTCTCAACAATTCCATTTTGTTCATGCGTGTACGTAGCCGAGAACTCATGTGAAATCCCCTCTTCGTCAAGAAAGGTATCCACATGCGCGTTCTTGAACTCCGTTCCGTTGTCGCTGGGAACCTTCTTGATCTTCACTTCAAATTGATTTTGGGCCTTCCTAGCGAAGTTCTTGAAGATCTTTTGGACCTGCGATTTATCATCAAGAAAGAACACCCACGTAAATCTTGAAAAATCATCGACTATGACTAGACCAAATGAGTTTCCACCGAGACTTTTATAGGCGTTGCGACCAAAGAGATCATGTGAAGTAGCTCGAGTGGTCTTCTCGTGGCCATGATATTCTTCACGGGGTGGCTTCCTCCAACTTGTTTTCCTGCTTGAAAAGCACTGCACAATCTATCCTTGTGAAATATAACATCTTTCACTCCAAGGATATGATCACCTTTAATAAGCTTATCAAGATTTCGCATGCCCACATGACCTAATCTTCTATGCCACAACCAGCCTTTAGAGGATTTAGCAATTAAGCAAGTTCTAGGTTGAGCCTTTTTAGTGAAATCAACAATGTAAAGATCACCTCTACGTATATCGGTAAAGACCATATTGTGATTATCTCTTTGAAACACTTGGCAATCTACTTCAGTGAATAGGACATTGAAGCCAAAATCAGCAAGTCTAGATACGGAAAGTAAATTGTAGCCAAGAGATTCAACGAGCATAACATTTTGTATGGAGCTATCATGTGAGATGGCCACCTTACCAAGGCCAACCACCTTACCCTTTGAGTTTTCACCAAAAGTGACATACTTTCGAGGGCCGTCATTTTCAGCTAGCTCACGAAACATATCCTTATCTCCGGTCATGTGATCAGTACATCCACTATCAAGAACCCATTCCTTTCCTCCAGCCATGTAGCCGCGAAGATTAGCCATAAGACCAAAGTGTCTCATAGACTCGTCGAGATCAAATTCACTATCATCATCCTCATCATAGTATACATGTTCAACATCGTCTTGTGATGGATCAATTCCTAGAGAGAGTGATTCATTAGATAAATGATCATCACAATATTCATCTTTATGAATTCTAATGGCTTCAAAGATGATATTGCTAATGATTCCAACATCTCCTTTGGCACGCATAAGGTTAGTAAGCTCAAATAGACAATCACCAAACTTAGGATCATTGGTATTCATCTTGCTCAAGGCAATATACTTATGAAGAATCTCATCTAGATTTAGCAAGGAATAGTTTGGAAATCGTTCCTCAAGAAATCTCCATATAGTGTAGGCACAATCAAGAGTAGGCAAGCAACCAATCAAGTTTCTAGGCAAACCTCTAGTGATAAGATTAACAGTTCTAAGGTTGCGGATCGTGTCAATAGACTCATCAAGGGTAGGATGCAATGGATCAACATGGGGTGCACAAGGGCTAGTAATGTACTTGTTCAAATGATATTCATTGAAAATCACAAGCATCTCATTTTCCCACTCATGAAAGAACTCTCCATCACGCATAGGCACTCTATGTCTAAGACTCCCCAATGTAGACTCATCCATCTTCCTCCAATGGTGATTAAACCAAAACAATGGAGACCAATGCTCTGATACCAATTGAAAGGATCGAGAAGAGGTCTCTAGAGGGGGGGGGGGTGATTAGACCCTCAACAAAGAAAAGTAGCAGTTTTTAAGTTCTTCAAGTTGAGGTGGAGTTTTAGCACAAGTTTAAACATTCACAATACATTTCAAGAAAGCATGGCAAGAGTATATGAGCAGCGGAAAGTAAAGCATGCAAGTTGCAAGAATGTAAGGGATGAGATTTGAGTATGCAAACGCAATTGGAGACACAATTTTTTTTCTATGGTTCCGATAGGTGGTGCTATCGTACATCCACGTTAATGGAGACTTCAACCCACGAAGGGTAACGGTTGCGAGAGTCCACGGAGGGCTCCACCCACAAAGGGTCCAGGAAGAAGCAACCTTGTCTATCCCACCATGGCCGTCGCCCACGAAGGACTTGCCTCACTCGGCTAGATCTTCACGAAGTAGGCGATCTCCTTGCCCTTACAAACTCCTTGGTTCAACTCCACAATCTTGACAGAGGCTCCCAAGTGACACCTAACCAATCTAGGAGACACCACTCTCCAAAAGGTAATAGATGGTGTGTTGATGATGAACTACTTGCTCTTGTGCTTCAAATGATAGTCTCCCCAACACTCAACTCTCTCTCACAGATTTGGATTTGGTGGAAAGATGATTTGAGTGGAAAGCAACTTGCGGAAGGCTAGAGATCAAGATTCTTGTGGTTGGATTGGAATATCTTGGTCTCAACACATGAGTAGGTGGTTCTCTCTCAGAAAATGAATGCTGGAAGTGTAGGCACGTTCTGATGGCTCTCTTCACGAATGAAGAGTGGGTGGAGGGGTATATATAGCCTCCACACAAAATCTAGCCATTACACACAATTTACCAAACTCGGTGGGACCAAATCGAGAAACCCGGTCAGACCGATATGGTTCAAAATATGAACGTTAGAGTTTTCGGTGGGACCAATATGATCAACTCGGTGGGACCAATGTGCTAGGGTTAGGGTAAAACCTCAGCTTGGTTTGACCGATTACACAAACTCGGTGAGACCGATTTTGGTAATAAGCTAAACAGAGGGTTGGTCAGGCAAACTCGGTGGGACCGATTGCATATCTCGGTGAGACCGAAATAATTGCAACAGGCAACAAAGAGTTTGCAAGCCCATCTCGGTGAGACCGAGATCCCATCGATGAGACCAAACTGATTAGGGTTTCTGGCAGTGGCTATGTCAAGTGAACTCGGTGGCGCCAGATAGATCAAACCAGTGGGGCCGAGTTTGACTTTTAGTTTGGGACATATGTGGAAATGAGAAAGTGGTTGAGGGCTTTGGAGCATATCACTAAGCACTTTGAGCAAGCAAGCCATTAAGCAACACCTCATCCCCTTTTAATAGTATTGGCTTTCGTATGGACTCAATGTGATCTTGGATGACTAAAATGAAAACGTAGAGTCCTGAGCTTTTGAGCTTTTGCCAATCTTCTGTCCTTAGCATCTTGAAGGGGTTCCGCATCCTCTTGTCCATGCCACTCCATTGTTGAACTCATTTGAAATATACTAGGTAAAAATATTAGTCCAACAAGAGATATGTTGACATTAATTACCAAAATCACCCACGAAGCACTTGTGCTTTCAATCTCCCCCTTTTTGGTAATTGATGACAACATAGATCAAAGCTTTATATAATATAAAGATATGAAAAGTAACAAATAAAGCTTTGTAAAGACATGCAACATGCATAGGCTCCCCCTACATGTATGCAATCATGTAAATATGAGATATAAGAGCATGTGAATGCATAAGCATGACAAAGCAAGCAATGAGTTACATGTATCTTGGCTATATGCATCATAGAAAATGATGTCTATATAGGAAATGTACCTTCATGTTCATGAGTCCTTCTTGCGAACAATATGTACATCAGCAAGAGATCATCGTGCACATGAGTGTGATGCATATACTTACCATGTGGGCTTGAGCTGGCTTTGGAAGAGATGAACCTGAGTAAACAAGGTTAGATAACATAGGACCATCTACTAAGCAGAGCAAACAGTAAAGCACAAGAGTACCAAGATTGGGATGACACGGAGAGAGTGAGTACTAGGTACTCTATTGGATATAGACATGTCCCCAAAAAGATATGCAATGAATTCGAAGATTTCCTTCCCTTAGATGTCTTTCTCCCCCTGAATCTTATATGTGATACTAGGAGAAGGTAGGGAAAAGAAAATCAGAGCAGAACATGAGAAATCAGAACAAACCAATCATAACATATACATGTCTTTTCCCCTCTTAAAGACATGTGACTTCTCTCCTCTTGAACACCAAGCATCTGGGGTCTCTCTCTCTCCCTTTGATGTGATAAAGCTTTGATGTGATCTCTCTCCCCCCTTTGACATCAATTTCCAAGAAGGGTCTTCTGGAATGTGAGTCGAATAGGTTTGGTCCTTGAGTCACAAAAACAAAGCAACATATGGAATGTGATGCAGGTAGAGGACAAGAATCATTGAGTGGAGCTGGAACAAATATGCAGGATGCAAATGGCAGTGGATGACGGCGAGGCCTAGGAAGGGGATGATGTGGAGCCAGGGAAGACGCGACAGTGGATGCCCACGCGGAGAGGAGTACGAGGGTTCACTGGTTCGGCTGCGGTGTGAGGCTGCCGTCGCTGCAGAATAACAGGGGGTGTGGGTAAGTAGAGGGATGGCCTGGCCAGCGGTGGGAGTAGTAGGGGGCGGTGAGGCCTCCGTGGCATCACAGCCGGCCACGGGAGGCAGGAGCACGCGGCACGACCGATGCTGGTTTGGGACGCTGGAGAAAGAAGACCAGAGGTTCAAGAAGCACTACGGCCGTTGGATGGACATCGTACGGTCACTAGAGCTAGAATCGTACATATTGACTAAGTTGACAAAGCCCTCCGTCCCCGTCATCTTAGTAGGCCCACATGTCAGCCTCTCACTATGGTGGGTCCCAGCTAGCAGGGGGTATTCATTTTTTGTGCGTAATAAGGAGGCACTTCCTTGTGTGCGAAGATATAGCTGGTGGGTCCGACCTGTCAGCGAGGGGAACGTTTTTTTCGCGGAATATAGAGGCCCTTCCGATGGGTCCCAGCTATCAGGTGGAGGAATCATTATTTTGCACGTAATAAGGAGGCATTTCCTTGTGTGCGGCCGTGGACCCAGCTATCAGCCTCTCCACGTACAGTCCACGTCCGATGGATGTCGTTCGTTGACCACCACTACTGCAGGATGCTGCTAACGCGACACTATGATCAGAGACCCTTCTATGAAACTGTGTGCGATGCCATAATCGCAAACGGCGGTGTAAAAAAATCGTCAAAAAGGTGCAAAACGTTTGCGATGGAGGATGCATCAAACATGGTTCAAATTTTAGTTGCCTGCGCAATGCAGGGCATACGGTTCAGCTCAATTAACCGTTTGCGATGAGGAGGAACAAAAGAAACGGGCAGCCAGATGAAGGTGGGTGTGATGTACAACATACAGTTCACTCGGATGAACTGTTTGTGATTAGGCAACACAAAAGAAACGGCCAGCCAGAGGAAAGTTGTGTGCGATATATGGCATGGGGTTCACTCGGATGAACTGTCTGCGTTGAGACATGAGAACAGAAACGGTTCAAATGAACAAGATGTGTGTGATACGAGGCAAACAAGTCTGTAATCGGAAACGTGTGCGAAGACCGATAACAACACAGGCGATTACTGCTAACAAGCCGTGTGTGTTGTGAGCAAACGATTGCTGGTATACAATTGTGAGTGATTGATGAAAACATCACCGACGGGTTCCATTGTTTAGTCCATGTGCGATGTGATTTTCTTTGTCCGCACAACATCTACGCTCTATCTACAGAGCATCAACATATATACTTAAAAAGACAACATTGCATAACCAAATTAAGCATACAATTCCACAAGTGACTACACACATAACATTTCCACACACCAATGAAAGCAATTACATGCATACTAAAGTAGGAGAAACGAGGATCTAATCATCTACTTATTGTTGCGATGATGCTTGCCATTGCTCTGCTTCCGGCTGGATCCCTGGTCGTTTTGGGGAAGGAGGGACTTCCTCATGTCAACGATCCGCCCGTACATGTCGTAGCTCGTGTACGCCTCCTTGGTCACGTACACGACGTGAGCTTTGTCGAGTTTCTCCATCCAGGCTGAGTGCCAGGCACGCTTGTCCTTGTTGCACGAATCCTTCATGTCTCTGTAGTAGGGGTCGATGATGGCCTCGTCGAGGTGAACCAGTGAGTCCTTCTCATGCTCCTTGCTGCCCCTGATCTTGTATTGGCCCTGGATGTCGACAAGATTCTGGCAGGCGATGCCTGAATTCTCAAGCGCCTTTACATCATTGGTGATGTCCACCGTAGCGAACATGTAGTGGGGGCTGTTGACAAACCTGGAAAAATGCTCGCAAGGCCTTGTGGCCAGGCAGTAGTGGTAGACGAGGATGTGGTGGCGCACGCACATCTGGGCGACGACGACCTTGGGACGAGACCCGGCACGAGCGCGGGTGTACTCCAGGTCGAACTCGACCACCTTGTACTTCTCCTCGGCAAGCAACAACTCCATGATGTGGATGGAGTGCTCCGCCCAGACCGGGTCGTTGGTGTACACCACCGAGAGGTCCATGAACCTTCTGTGGGTGTCCACCACGGCACGCATGGTGAACTGCTGCTCGTCGTCGGTAGCCGCTCGAAGCACCATTGGAGCCGCGCAGGATACCCTCTAAGAATTTCTCGTGGTGGGTGTGCTTCTTGCAATGGTGGGGCGCGATCGAAAGGTTGAAGAGACACAAGGGTAGGTTAAATGGCCGCTGTAATAAATGGGGGCCGGCCGGCCTGTAATCGTCACGTCTTGTCACGACGTTCATAGCGGAGGATTCCAGTGCACGCTTGATAACACCACACCGCACGCGTGGGCTCGAAGAGGCGCCAAATGTATCGTCGATGAGCGTGTTCCCGCGCTACCGCGCTGTTTACCGCGCAAGCTTCCCACCCGGCTAGTTTGGCCACGCGTCGGCTAGAAGAGGGACAAATCGTGGGCATTTATTGGCAAAAAGCTTTGTAAAAATGAAGTGTGTGCAATGACTTCGGTCATAAGTTTACCCTTGGGTGATGAGGTCAAAGTTACACAGAAGGGTGACGATGGACACTCGAGTGCGATAATTAATTCTGCGCTCTAGAGTGCACACGGTGGAAGAAACCAACTATGTGCAATAATGTCGAAGATCGCAGTCGAGTTAGCTATACAGATCGTGTGCTGTGAGATCGGCAAGGTAAACTGATTCGAGAATGGTTAATAAAACCTAAGACCATTGCATATTAAGGTCAAAATAGTGCTAGCAATATACGAGTCTCATACGATGCCATTTCCACGATTGTACCACAAAAGCTCGAAATGTTACAAGGTTCAAATTCCAGAGTTATATGGCTCAAATTCAAAGATTACAAGGTTCAAACTGATATTAGAAATGAAATTCAGCTCATCAACTGCAAATGCTCGCGCTAATTCGCTGAACATGGATATCAAAGAGGTTCAAACTAATATCACCGCTTCTAAGTCTGGCTTCGAAACCTCACATTTTTTGCAAAGGGGTCAGCCACTGAGAAGTCATGTATGGGGTTGACACGATGACTTCCGATTACTCTGTCATCTGAAGTTCCAAAATGAAATTCAGCATTTTTGGAGCCTACTCCATTCTGCCGCAGGCACCGGCGCTGATCAACAAACCATTCATTTTTGCGAAATAAATGTAGGGCAAACCTCATTTCCTTCAGCACCCTTGCTTTGAGAACAAAGAACCTGGCGAATATAATATTTGGTAAGGTCCCTCGGTAGGAGTTCAAAGTAATTTCTGAGAGATGCAGATCTAGGCATTCGACGTGATTGTTATATTGTATCACATTATCCACCACTGGGCCTAATCTTATCTGCAAAAGAAGAAAACGTGTTAGTGCCTACATGCAATTTTGAACATTACTACAGGCCTAGCTATTTGGTTTGCAGGATTTGTAAAATGCACTAACATGCCATCTTTGATCTGACATGATTAACATGGGCATTTGATTACATTCTAGAAAAATGTAGCCTTCTTCACAAGAGGTTGGAGTGGATGAAAAGTTCCCTAAGAAAACTAGTACAGATGAATCCAAAGGAGAAATGCTTATTAATAGTAACCATATGGATCAAGCAACCAATATGGGGGGGGCACGTATGTACTGAAATCCTCCAAAAGAACCTTCAGAAATCGTAGTACATTGTCATTTTAAACTTGGAAAAAGGTGTCACAAAATGAACTCCCTTATGGTTAACATTTAATAGGAAAGGAACATCACCTCGATATATAGCTTCTCCAGGCACGGAAAGCATCTCAGGAAACTGGCAACTTGCTCCAGGTCGGGCCCAATAGATTCTAGTGCCAAGACCTTCACTGTGCGCAGTTTCGGGGTCAAGATTGTCAGAATCATTTTCTGAATGACAGATGAACAAATATCTTCAAAATTAGAAATAAAGATAATTTGTAGAAGGAGATGTAGAAGCCGGCTGTTGTACCTGAACATGTGAGGATCCAATAACAAGTTCAGAGTATTTGTCAGACGAGTAGCCCACCACTGTCAATTTCGGTGCAGAAATGACATTGATTCTTGTTGGACCTTCTTGATCAACTACAAGTAATCTCTCAAGTGCAGGTGTGCCCTGGATGACCATACCGTGGTACACATCTTGTGATGTCTTCCTGCCGCACCAGCAACACACATAAATAGTCCGGAGAGTCATGGAGGTGATGTTGGAAGGTACTCAACCCATTGATCGCCTGAAGACGAAGGTACTCGAGTGCGGTACAGCCACGGAGCAGGCGCTCCATGTCACCCTTTGAGAGGCAGACGGCGACGAGCTCGAGGTGCTTCAGTCATGGTAGAATAAGAGCAGGTGCGTCATTAAGGGGCGGGAAATGGCAGTTCCTGAACTTGGCGACGCGCAGCGTGGGCGCGAGGCGGAGTGCGGACGTTGGCAGCGACCACATATGCCCATCATCAAAAGTGAGCTCCTCGAGCTGTTCTAGGCCGGGGGATCTGAACCAGTCATCAAGCTTGGCTCGGTCCTTGCCGTTGGAATGGAACTTGCCCATTCTAAGGCCTTTGGTTGGGCCAATGTGACTGCCAAGGATCTTGGAGAACGCATCCAAGCTCTTGCGATAGCCATGGCAGAGCTCGTGGGTGTCGATGAGGTCGAGAGGGCTGGAGTTCCATAGGGGGCGCCACCGCCGGGAAAGGAGAGTTGTCCGCGCCCCATATTTGATTGGGAGGAGGGATATGATGACTCTCAACATATCATCGGGGAGGCTGATGATTAAGTCTAGGCCTGCTGGAGTCGATTGCGGTTCTAGCTCGCCCCACCTCCGCTTGTTGGCAGCCCCATTCTCCACCTCCGGAGTCTCCTTGTCAGTGGCGCTTTCTGATAGAAATGGGAGTACAGGGAATATTTAGTTAAAACAGGGCAATAGAAAAGTGTATTGGTAACTAGAAGTTATTAGGTAGGAATATAGTAAGAAAAGGGAATAACAATTGGTTGCTTAAATACTACACAATTCATTTGACATTGCTGGGTAAGTCTACATATGTAGATAGTTGAAAAGAAAACTTACTTCGAACAAAGTCTAGACGGATGATTTTGTCGGGGAAGTTAGCATATATCTCATGACTAGGCCCTTTTATGTACAGTGCAATTTTAGTGTCAGCTTTCAGTACATAAAACTTTGCAATTTCATTCCAAAAGCCAGTGCAAAAATAGGAGTCACCACGTTCATCAAGTCTTACAGTAGCAACGATTGTAAATCCATGGTTTGTGTGCAGTATGACATCCGTGAAGCCTTGATCTATGTAAAGGGAAAATTGTGCACTACATAATCTATTGCATAGCAAGGGATGTCCTGCAGAAAATGGTAGGCTTGTTAAAGAAAATATGGTAACATGCAAATATGGGCCCAAATTGAAAGAACTATACAGCAGTTGAAATCGAAGGACAAAAATCTATAATTAAACAGATAGGGTAAACATGATATCATGGAAAAACGAGAGTAATCAAAAAAACAATACATCATTAATTTGCCTAATATAGAAAGAAGAGGGAAAAAATCCCCTTTGACGTATATGGTGCATGTGGCACCTTTTATCCAAATGTAGCAATATTTTGATTATGTTCAGGAAAGTAGGCCATGCCAACCAATTTAGGGTGAGATTGAACATACCGCGTGCGTCCTCAAGTTATCTGGTACGATGAGATGGAATCTCTGGCGGGGGTTGCAAAGTCCTGAAGTGTCGGCGCACTGTACATTCTATGAAAGAAAGAAAACCCTCAAACCAGCTCGAATAAAAATGAATTCACGGCGATTTCCGCCGGGTGATTAAAGGAGGTAGATGAACTGGGATAAGAGATGAGATAATATCTTGTTAAATTAGTTACCTTGTCGTCCATGAGAAAGAACCCTTAGTACGGTAGATTCCCCAACCGAGCGAACCGAGTCGACCACGAGCAGCGTCGATAAAGTCGATGGCGATAGGCGGAAGTGGTGAAATGCGGTGGGCTTTCCCGGCAGCCTGGCGGCGGCGGCAGGCGTCGAGCTAAGTGTTTACCGCCGTGATAGGCGGTGCCATGGCATAGACGTGGAGGAGCTTGTGCAGGTGTGAATGGGGAACGTACCGGAGGGGCCGAGGGGGTGGAGGGCGGGGTGAGGGTTTTTGTGACGTGGGGATGGTGAGGGTTTTATTTTTTATTTTTTGAATTGAGTGGTGAGGGTTTTCTGTCCCACAAAGAATTTTGGGGGCGACGGTTTGCTAGAGCGAACCGTGTGTGATTGACGCAGCAGGAAAAATGAAAGTCATTGCACACAGTTCCAATTTTGGGAATCGTGTGTGATTGACCTACTACCTCCGTCCTGGTTTATTGGTCCCCCCGTTGTAATTTTTACCAAAATTTGGCGAAATATTTAACATACTCAGACATAGATAATAAGCGTACACGTACATAAGCATAGTTCAACCATAAGTACATAGTTCAACCGTCATTAAGCATACTCAAGTGTACAAAGTTCGATCCATCCCACATCTCATCTCACATGCGCCCGGCACAATCCTGAAGCTTCTCCAGGTACTTGGCGTACGCGCCGTGCGCCACCCTGCGAGAATAATTCTGCTTGAAGGAGCCAACGGCCCGACCTCTTGCATGCGCCAGAACACTTAGATACGCGTCATGAATCTTGTGGTTGCAAAATGAGCATCCATAGCCGTCGTTCCAGGTCCTAATACGCCTGTTATGCATTCCCGCATAAAGCTCCCTCAGGATTCGCCTCTTGTACCTCCTCTGCGCATCTTCATCCTCGCTGTCCACATCGTCAGATAGCACCTATACATGTAGTAAAACAAATTTGTCATCAAATCACTAATTACATGCCGTGAAGTAGGATTAGGAATTTATGGCTATTTATTTATACATATCCAGAGATTATGGTTCGATTTTTAAGCACAATCGTCTATGTACAGACCAATCTTGAAGAAAATAATGGCACAAACATATGTAGGTCATTCAAAATCAATTGTCAAGTCCTGGCTAGGAATTATTAGCACGAACACTAACCCTAGTCGGATTACTAGCAGAAATCATTTCACAGATGAAACAACTAATCACTTATCACCTGTACCATTCAAACAATCAATACACTACACAGATCTAATGAAACTTACTCAGATTTCATGGATTGGGAGAACATAACCACATGATTTCTATTCCAAAAAGGGGGAGGCAGGAGTAACCAGAGAAACCCTATGATCTATTTGACACATAAATGGGTATAGATGACTAACCAGCTGTCCGTCGTCATCGGAGTCATCACCGGAGTGGTCGTCGGAGTCGGTGTGGAACTCCGCCTTCGGCTCTGGAAGCTCGACGCCGTCGATGACGTGAGGGTGCAGCGATAACTCGTCGGTGGTGACGACAACCTCTGTCTCCATCTCCATGCCATGCTCTGGTGCTTTAGCAGCCCCGGCGTCGCCACTCCCTCCGGTGGGGCGCTTCGGCGGCATCCTCACACACAGACGGCTTTGAGGACTGAGAATGGCGTCGAGGATGCAAGCGGAGAGAGAGGATTGTGTGTGCGTAGCGAGGATGGGGGGTGTGGCCGCTGGGGCGCACCATTAATATGGAGTAGTGGGAGTTGTGGGAGAGAGGCGGGTGGTGGTCAAACCGATGGCTCGCCTCCCGATGAGCCTGCGCACCGGACTGCTGGCATGCCTACCAAAGTTTCACACAGCTGCTCACACGCCTCCCGATGACACTGCGTAGCGAGAACGCCTTCGTCAATTCACACACCTGCACGCACGCCTCCCCATCTGCCTGCACGGCGGACAGCTCGCATGCGTCCCGTCAACTCACACCTGCTCGCACGCCACACTGGTCGCGCGGCGGCACGTATATTGTTTTTCCATTTGGATGATTAATGTTGTCGCTTTGTTGCTTAACCGAAGCATGGCACGTATCCATTGTTGGTCTAACGCTCACGGTTCGAATAAATAATCCATTTAGGATATTGGTTCCCAATTACTAATAATCTCCCGTCTGTAATTAGATAAAGATTACATCAAAACTGGTCTCAAATTTCACAAATAAAAGTACAATGCCACTTTGTATTGGTGTCCATATGACAACACGGTAAGTTTCATGAACTTCGAATAAGTTTTGGATGTACTAGAATTTAAAAATCAAGATTCTCAATGTTTGAAATTTGTTGCACGGGGAGTAAACATGCACCCAGTGAGACATGTGTTTTTGCAATCCATTTAGGCGCATTGTCACGTGTGCATGTAGCTCAAATTTGATTTTTGCACATTATACCCATAGAAAATCAATCAACCAATGTACTAAAACGCCTTAATGATCTCTGTGATTTTTTTGAAATTAAAACATCCCTCCTTTGGTAGCATGTATGTTCACCGCGGGATAATTAATTTAACATGCATCGTAGTTGCGGTGGATTCACGGTGTGTGTGTGGGTGTGTGCGTCTGGGGGTGGCGGGTGGCTCGCAGTACTCTACGAGTTGTGAGCCACCGTGTGGGTTGGCCGTTTTGTTAGGCAGGCCGGTGCCACATCAGAGTCGTGAAATCGTTATTTAAAACATTACACAACCCTTTCATACATAAATGTTTTGGCCACATGCAGTCGATGATTGTCCTACACGACACTCGATACTCACGTGTGACGCTTTCTGTGGGCCCGCGAGGTCGTCGTCCATCACTTTTACGAACAGCCGGCAGTGAGGTTAATTTGACCAGCAAGGTAGAATCTTTTTTGTTTGTGTTATGGTGGTATATAGTACGCGTCGAAGAGGTGGGAGGGGACTAGCATATATACTATACGTATGCGTCCGTGAACAAGTACACCTCACTCAGTGTCGGGACTTTTTGGTTACCGAGGCACGTGCCACATCAAAATTGTGAAAATTGGTTATTCAAACATCACACAACACCTTTTTGGGCCACATGCATATATATCCTAGCTAGGAACTCACGTGTGACGCTTCCATCTGTGGGCCCACGAGGCCATCATCGATGCATGCATGCATCACTTTGACCTACATCGGGAGAGGTTAATTAATTTCACCGTCTATGAGGATTCTTTTGGGTTGTACATATATTACGTCAGGAGCATATAGCATGCGGTGAAGAGGGGGGAAGGGGACCATCATATGTAGTACGCTTGATATGAACCTCGCTCTGTGTGGGTGCATGGTTTACGATTTTTGAGGAATGTGGCACATCAAAGTTGTGCATTTTTGGTATTCAACATATATATGTTTGGCCCACATGCAAAGAGGTGGTGGTTGTCCTCTCGCACTCACTTAAGTGGTTATCAGCGATATCGATGCTTTCCATCTGTGGGCCCGCTTGGTCCATCACTTCTTTTTGCCTGACAACAAGAGAGGTTAATTTGACTTAGGAGGGGATTATTATTTTTGCTCTGGGATGACATGCATGATACACTTTGAGCACACACACATGCATGTGTACGCATGAATCCCTCCCATCGAGTCGAAGTGGCTAGTACAATGACACATCGATCATGAACCGATCTCGCTCTGTGTGGGGAGCTAGTGTACGATTTTTGACACATGCGCCACATCAATGTTGTGTATTCAAACATGCATGCACGCATCACCTCCATACATATGCATGTAGTGGTTGCCTTCGAACGATACACTCCCTCGCGTGGTTATCGGCGGCAAGCCTATATATTTGTGGGCCCGCGTGGACATCCATGATCACCTTGACCAACCACAAGATAGGTTACCACTACAAAAAAATACACTTCCGTGATTATACGTGTTTGTCACAGTAGGTTACGTTTTCTGTCATGCATGTACATCCATGACGATTTTATGACAAAATCAAGATAGTCATACCTGTGTTGTCGTAGAAGTGTTCCATGACATAACCAAAATTAACATCACAGAAGTGTCCACTTCCATGACGATAAATCGCGCGCCACAGAAGTGCTTTCGTCAAGGGTGACCGTAACGGAACACCGTTCAGCTATCGGGTCCGGTTTTGGATCTGATAACCCATTAACAGCCCCGACCAATGGGGATTTTCCACGTGTAAAATCATCATTGGCTGGAGGAAACACGTGTCGGCTCACCGTTGGGACAGATGTCATCCACTCATTGGACCCAAAGCGCCTATGATACGTCGACACGTGGCACGGCCCAACAGAGGCCCATTCCTATGAAAAGGCCAGCCCGTTTGACTTGGTCAAAAGGTGGCGGGCCGGCCCACGGCAAGCCTATTAACGGCCTGTTCGCATATAGCCAATTTACAGCCTGCTAACCCAGGGCCCGTTTACGGCCTATCCGAATTAGGCCCAGTAGCATCATCTAGGCCGTCCAATATAATTCCAGCCCGTTTTAACTTCCGGCCCATGTATGGCCCATGACGTCTTTCGGCCCATATGAGGCCCTTTGTAACTCTCGGCCCATTAACGGCCCGTGGTAAAAGTGGCCCGTAGTGAACAGTGTATCACTTTATACCCATTAACGGCACGTGGTGAAACTGGCCCGTAATGAAGAGTGTATCACTTTATACCCATTAACAACCCATTATTCCGTTGGGCCGTTTCCAGCCCATGTTATCTTTCGGCCTTCTCAGGGCTCATTTATTCTTGGGCTCATTTCCAACATTTGTTTACTTACGGCCCGTTACTGTCATTTTCTGCTTGTGGGCCAAATTCAGCCCGTGGTTATAGTCGGCCCGTTTGTGGCCCGTTAATACGTTGGGCTGTTTTCATAGCGTCATCAAATACGACCGATTAACGACGGCCTGTTATGGTTGGCCCATGAACGGACGATTTCAACTCTAGCCCATTTACGGCCATAATGTGGTCTGTTATTGGCCCATGTTTGGCTAACCGATCATATCACCCGTAGAAGGCCCATTGATGATACGACCCATAGAAGGCCCATTGTGTCTACGGCCCGTATAAGGCCCATTGTTTCTACGCCCCGTAGAAGGCCCATTGTTTCGGTCGGCGTTCTGGGAATGGGGGTCCCCAGACTTGCCTGCCTGCGGCCCACAGCGTGGCCGAGCAGTAGGCCGTACGGCCCATCTTCGTCAACAAGGCACCCAAGACCCTCGCGAGGGTCCAAGCCTCGCGAGGCGGACGACGAAAGACCTCCTCTGGAGTGGCCTAGCCAGGCAGGCTCATGAGGAGCGGAGATATCAAGGCGGGGAAAACCTCACGAGGCTCTCGTGACGTGAGCCATGACGAACGGTACCAGGCAGGTGCCAGGCGGGCGCCAGTGTGCGCAGCGTCCCTATTTCCTCTTTGGTGCTAAGGAGGCCAGCGCAGGCGAGGAGTACCGAGGCATCAGGCAAAGGTTGCCTATGGTGTAACGAGACCAAGACCAGGAGGACGGCAAGGCGGAGGTCATCGTGGAGCCCAAGACGGTGTCACCCCAGGGCTTTTCGCAGGCGAAGACCGCTTTTGTCAGGATAGCTTGTACTAGCTGCCCCCTTCAAATTTGCCCACCGTTGTTGGCTCCCTTCCCGCTCGATATTTGGGAAGAGGACCAGGGCCTCTATAAATAGGACTAGCCACCACAGTAGGAGGGGACGGATCCCAAACTGGTTCAGATCATCCTCAACTACACAAGCACAAGAGCACCTCAACCTCAGGAGGCTGTTCTTCCCTTGTACTGTTCATCATCAGCCCAAGAGGCAATCCACCACCACCACACTGGAGTAGGGTATTACACCACAACGGTGGCCCGAACCAGTATAAACCCTGTGCCTTTTTGTGTTGCAAGTTCGTCGAGTTCATCCTCGAGACCTTAGCGAGCTAGAGCGTAGATCGGTAGGAGGGAGAGACTCCGCGCGCACACCAGTGTTCGAACCTTATGGGTTTGCCGGAACCCCACATCCGACATTTGGCGCGCCAGGTAGGGGTGCGCCGGAGCTTCTTCTCCGCCAGTCAGCTCTCCGACGCCCACCGGCCATGATGTCTGGCGACCCAAGGGCCGGCTCCGACCGCAGGGCAGCCTGGCCAGCCCGGACAGCGCCGCCTGCCCATGAAGGTCTC
The DNA here is from genome assembly GCF_018294505.1 of Triticum aestivum. Lineage (NCBI taxonomy): Eukaryota > Viridiplantae > Streptophyta > Magnoliopsida > Poales > Poaceae > Triticum > Triticum aestivum. The sequence continues at coordinate 404,391,929 of NC_057799.1, read as the reverse complement.
GACCCCGCACTCCAGGCGGCACGGGCACCGCCAAGTTCCGCCGGGCGCGGACAGCGCAGCCAGGCGTCATCCACCCTCACCTTGCGGCAAGTAACAGCCGCGGCAAGAGCGGCGAGTCACGCCGCAGCAACGGCGCCGCACTCATGACGGGAGCAAGCAAACATGCGGGCGGCACTCACGGTGGCAAGGGAGCTGCTGCGATGCAGGCTGATGGAGAGCGGCCGGGACACGCTGCTTGAGCGTGTTGCTGAGCTGCTGGACGCAGCAGCATCGGGAGCACCACCCTTCTGCTATCGACTTCCTCCCCAGGCCACTGCAGGGCCGCGCGGCGGACCTCACCACATCCGCGTGCCATCAACTACGCCCGGGGGCTTCATCAACATCAGCATGGCCGGCGGCGTAGGGGGCTCCAACTCCCCCATGCCGCCCTCGACAAGCACGAGCACAAGCGTCGCCCCCAATGGTCCCAGTCGGATGCCGTATTGTGATCCCCAGGACGCCATCATGGGCGGAGCAACATGGAGCGTGGGGCACCACGGCGAGGTGTTCGAGGTGACGGCCCCGGAAGCCTACGTGCCCCGCATGATGGACCAAGGGTACGCACCAGAGGACGACATCAGCTCATTCGTTGGGGAAGATTGGGGAGAGGGGGCACTAGGAGCCGAAGCCTTCCAAGAACCAACGGAGAACCACAACGATCGCGCCAGCAGCGGCAATTACAGGGTACCACTAGTCTCTCAGGAACAGGCTTATGCTAACCATGGACTACAGATGAACTAGGTTGCGGCGTCGATCGACGACCCAGGCACGGGGGCACCCGTTCCAACAAGGGAGACACACTGGGGGCCACCGAGAGGGAGCCAAGAGCAAGGCCCCTCCCCGCAGCATGCAACGCCTGATGACACCCGGAGGTAGGCCCTCTGCCGGGGAGGCCTCGACAACCCTTCCCCCGGCACAGGACCTGTGGTCGCCGAGGGAACCGCTGGCATCCTCTTTCCCTCCTCTGTGTCGTCCTGGTGACCGGTCGGCTCAGAGGAGGTCGAGGGTGGCGCAAGGCGGGGCCCTCGTCTGGCGATATGAAGCAAGGCCGATACCTATGAAGAAGGCCCAGTGCCTGTGAAGCTCGCCGCCCGTGACACTCTCACGTAATAATGAGTTGGGGCTCTACACGCCCCGGAGTCTCAGGGGAGCCGGCCTCAGGCCCTGGGGCTCCCTCCCACGCCCAGTGGCAGCACTTAGCTCCGCGCTGGTGAGAAGACTTGAAGATCAGAAGACTAGACTAGGTGCCGGACGCGGCCTTTTGCTTTGGATTTCTCTTCCTGTAGCTTTGCTTTCTGGATCTGGATTTGAGTTGAAGCTGAGTTTTTATTGATGCACGCGGGGGAGCCTTTTCTCGTTTGAGCAATTTCTTGCCTTCTGGATATCGTTTTGTCTGGGACTCTGTCCGTCGCCTTTCCCTCATGAGCTCCTCGCGAGCGGGACTGCACGAAGCACGCGCGCGCCAAGCGCGCACTAACACTGCAACTGGTGCTCACCTCTTGTGGGGCCCCTTCCGACGGGGCGATGAGCTCCGCAAGGTTCTCAGGAACTCGACACATCGCAGCCCAGCTCAAAGCTGGCGCTGACTAAGGTAAACCAAGACAGAAAACTCGCATCAAGATTCACAAGTTCACGAGGACACAAACTCACATCGCATGGAAAAGTAAAAACTGCAATTTGCTTACATGAGCGGCTCCCCCTCTCAAAATGCTCTTACAAGTTTCCAAGGGCCACGCCTGAGTTTGTGCGCAGGAAGAAATGACAGGAGAACAAGGGATCAGCCAGAAATGTCGCTCGCTGCGTCACCCGCAGACACATCACTCGCGTCGTCGTCGTCTTCATCGGCATCATCGCCGCCATCGGCGACGCCCCCATCGCCATCGTCGACCACGTCGCCTTCGTCTGCGACGACCACCACCGCATCATGCTCCGAAGCGAAGGCCCTGACTAATGCATCCACATTGTCCTCAACCCAGTGCGCTAGGTCGCCCCGGACAACCGTGGGTACGGGGGCGATGGCGGCGTCAAAGTCAAAGTTGGGGTCGGCATTCAGGAGGTGGCTAAAGACACGGGAGGAAGCGCGCTCGAGCAGGCCACGCCCCCTTTCCTCCACAAGCTGGCGAGCTCTGGCAGATCGAGCCTCCAGGCGCGTCACCACCTCGGTGAAGAAGGTCAGGTGGCTGGCATAATCATTTGAGTGAGGGGTCGGCGCCTCCACGTCGCAGATATGGCCCATGGCGATATTGGCCCTGTTCCGGAGATCCTGAAGCATAAGGGCATGCTCGCGCTCCAGTGTCCGACGTTGGAGCACCTCCTCCGTGTTTTGCCTCGCGATGGCTTCTGCGTCATCAACCCGCCTCCGGAGGGAACGCAGCTCGGCGCGGGCGGAGGCCAAGTCCGACTGCGCTGTGACCAGGGCGGCGGCCGTGGCTTCCGCGCGCCTCTCAGCCTCGTCCAACCTGGGCCTGAGGGCAGCGGCCCTGCCCTCATCCTCCACGCCCGCGAGCTTCAGCTTCAGATCGTACCTGCCCTCCAACTCTAGGTCCGCGTGAACCTCGGCCACCCAGCGGTTCACCTCCTCCTGAACTCCAGCCTCGCGAGCCCCGACGGCGTCTTCTGCTTGGGCAACTTGACGCTCCCTCGTCTCCAGTTGCTCGAGCTCGCGGCTACGCTCCATGGCCTCCAGGGCCAGCGCCTCCTCACGCTTCCGGACCTCCTCTTCCTCCGCGGGCGTCCCCCTCAGAGACGCAAGAGCGGCCCTGTGCGCCTCCACCTGCTGCTCAAGAGACGCGCTCCAGTCCTGGAGCTCCCACGTGCGGTTCTCCACAGCCTCGGGGCGGCGATCAGCCTCGCGAGCCTCTTCCAAGGCTCGTGAGCGGGCTTCGTGGGAAACCTTGAGAGACGCCTCGGCCTTCGTGTTCTCAAGGTCATGCTGATAGCGGCTGAGGTTGATGGCCACCTTCAGCTTGCGCCGCTCCTCCGCCAGCCGGAGACCTTTAGCCTCAAGACGCGAATCGACACTTGTGAGCTCTTCACCAAGCCGGCTCATCGCGTTCATCGCCTCCTGGAAGAGCTCATGGCGAACCACGCTCCGCCTGCGATCAAGCTCGAATGCCCGGCCTTCTTTGTCCTCCACCTCGGGGGCTGCGGGCGGGGTGCCAAGCGGCGTGCCACCCCTCGGCAGGGGGCTAGGGGCTGGCGCCACACCCGACACCAGCCCGTCCTCGCGAGAAGCCCAAGCCGGCTGGGGCTCGCTGCTCGAAGAGGAGCCGAAGATCAAAGCCAACAAGTTGCCGTCAAAGATCAGCGGAGGAGTCTTGGGCACGCCTGCCAAGCTCCACGCCAGACCAAGGGGGAGGAGCGACGAGGCCGCAGGTTCAGCGCGCCAGGAAGGCAAGAGTGCCCCTTCAACCAACCCTGCTCCAGGGGCAACCAGCGGACTCGGAGCGCTCGGGGCTGGAGGAAGAGTTAAGGAAGAAGGAGGCCATTTCTCAGGAGACTCAGCAGCCTCAGTGGAAGGAGCCCTGAAAGACTGGCGTCAGAAGAAGAAAGCAGCACACAGAGAGCCATAGCGGTACGATACTTACACATCAACGGCGATGTACTTCCTCCACTTCAGTGGTCCAAAGATGTTGCTGCCACTGGGAGATCCTTTCCTCTTGCGGAGCACCTCGAAGTCCACACAAAGACGACCGAAACGCTGGACATGACAGCCGGTGCGCAGCGGGGCCGAAGAAGAGCTCGGAAGAATATCTTCAGGGGTGCCCGGTTGCGACGAACAGCCGGGCACCGTTTCACCACGACCTCCCGAGGCTCCTGGAGCCTTGGCCTCGGGAGTCGCATGCAGCGTCTCCTCAGCGACCGACGCCTCAGGAGGGGAGTGGTAGGCTCCTGAGGACGATGCCCCAGGATCACCACTCGGCACGTGCTCCTCAGCACTCGAGCCGCCGGCCGCCGGCCTCCGCCTGAGCTCGCCCACCTGCGCCGTCACTTGGGGTGAGCTCAGCATCAGGGGCAAGGAAGGGAACCACGACGACGGGGTTCTCACGAGGCCCCTCCAGGCCGATCGGCCGCGGCCCCCATTCATCAAGAGAGGCATGTCCTTTACAAATTCATCCTTATTCTTGCAGCGGTACAACAAATAGTTCTTCCCAGGCAGTTCGGCCGGCAGAAAGACACCCGTCAGGATCTTGAGCACTGTTCGCCGTGTCCCAAGGAGGAGCCCGGACTCCTGAAACCTCATGTGGTCCTGGCTGCTGAGCAAGGTCCACATTGGGCGAGAATGGCGCTGAAGCGGAGCGACCCGGCGTGGGATGAATTCCTTCACCACCATCGGTGCAGTTACGCCGCGATCCTTCAGTAACCTCAACCTGAGCAAGACGTGGGCAAGGCCGGGGCTCGCGAGCCGCTGATGGCTCCAGCCAGAGTTAGGAACAGCGGGCCCCGACGGAGCCTGAAGCAGAGGACTGAGCACGCCGGCATCGACGAACACCCATCGTATCCGGAATTTGCTCGTGGATGGAGGAAGCTCGAAATCGATCCCCCCACCCGCCGTCGCAGCCACGGCCTGGAAGCTCACGCACCCCGAGCATTGCTGAGGGTCGGCCAGATGCAATGAGAAGAAGTGACGGAGGAGGGCCACCGAAGGAGCGATGCCCACCATGGCTTCGCACACGAAGGCGAAGACAGCAAGAAGAGTCACAGACTGAGGGTCGAGATGCAGCATGTGGATCTGATAATGCTCAAGCACAGCATTGAAGAAGACGGAGAAGGGAGGAATCAAGCCAGCCCAGAGGGCATCTATGAAGATTGGGACCTCGGTGGCCGTCTGAGCCATGCGAGTGCGAGACGCGGGCCAAGCCACCGTCTCCCCCACTCATTGAAGCTGGAAGCAAGCATCGGGCGCACCTTGTCCATGGCCTCGTCGTTGAGCACCCGAGACCGGCCGAGCGCCGGTGAAAAGGACGGAGGCGCAGCTGGAAGAGACAGAGGACTCTTCCCCTTCTCAGCTTGTTTAGGCGCCATGGCGATGGAGCAGGCGAAGCGCGAGTCAGATTGGAGAAGAGAAGCAGAGCCACAAGGAAGCAGGGGAATTGGGGAAGCAAGGCGCAGGAGGCGGAGGAATAACTGTGTAGGCAGCAGGGGCCGCATAGCCAGGCGGATTCAAAGGCAGTGTGGGGAAGCGGAGACGCCCATGTCCAATCAACCGCCATGCGTCAACCGAGGCCGCAGGCTTTTGGGGCCCGCGGTGCTCCGAACTTGACCCTTGGCTTCGCCGCGAAGCCAAGCCCGAGCGCACCTTGGGCCCGGGGGCTACTATCGGTGTTCTGGGGATGGGGGTCCCCAGACTTGCCTGCCTGCGGCCCACAGCGTGGCCGAGCAGCAGGCCGTATGACCCATCTTCGTCAACAAGGCACCCAAGACCCTCGCGAGGGTCCAAGCCTCGCGAGCGGACGACGCAAGACCTCCTCTGGAGTGGCCTAGCCAGGCAGGCTCATGAGGAGCGGAGATATCAAGGCAGGGCAAACCTCACGAGGCTCTCGTGACGTGAGCCATGACGAACGGTACCAGGCGGGTGCCAGGCGGGCGCCAGTGCGTGCAGCGTCCCTATTTCCTCTTTGGTGCTAAGGAGGCCAGCGCAGGCGAGGAGTACCAAGGCATCAGGCAAAGGTTTCCATATTGGTGCAACGAGACCAAGACCAGGAGGACGGCAAGGCGGAGGTCATCTTGGAGCCCAAGACGGCGTCACCCCAGGGCTTTTCACAGGCGAAGACCGCTTTTGTTAGGATAGCTTGTACTAGCTATCCCCCTTTAAATTTTCCCGCCGTTGTTGGCTCCCTTCCCGCTCGATATTTGGGAAGATGACCAGGGCATCTATAAATAGGACTAGCCACCATAGTAGGAGGGGACGGATCCCGAACTGGTTCAGATCATCCTCAACTACACAAGCACAAGAGCACCTCAACCTCAGGAGGCTGTTCTTCCCTTGTACTGTTCATCATCAGCCCAAGAGGCAATCCACCACCACCACACTGGAGTAGGGTATTACACCACAACGGTGGCCCGAACCAGTATAAACCCCGTGCCTTTCTGTGTTGCAAGTTCGTCGAGTTCATCCGCGAGATCTTAGCGAGCTAGAGCGTAGATCGGTAGGAGGGAGAGACTCCGCGCGCACCCCAGTGTTCGAACCTTAAGGGTTTGCCGGAACCCCACATCCAATAGTTTCTACGACCCGTAGGAGGCCCATGTTAACTACAGTAAATATGTAGCCCATGGTTATTGTGGCCTAGTTTTAAAACATAGGTTATTGCAGCCACTAGCAAACCGCAGAAAAAGAACTGCACTGACTACAAGAAAACAAATAAACAAGACAATAAGGAAATAAATTAGCAAGCAACTTACGCTAGGCTATCACGGCTATTACACATATTACATCCACTGGGCATCAAAGTTCGCCACCCGTGCAAATATAGGGAACAAAGCAGCATATAAACGCCGCAACAAAACAATTCCAAAACTGAAACCACTTTAGAAGAGCTCAAGAAACAATATCCTGGTTACCCATAATGCTGGCAAGATGCTTAGCAAGTTTATTAACTTTCTCTTGTTTGGCGCTTAAATCCTCCAGCACTTGCTGTTGCACCAGAAAGTATGCATCTGAATTCTGCAGGGACTTCCTCGGTCCTTCGGCTTCCTATCGCATAACATCTGATCGATGTCTTTCAACTTGAAGTTGAGACTCAAGAATCCGAACTGATTCAGGCAGCGAGTTCGAAGAGATGGTGCCAGCAGTAGTAGCCAGTAACTCGAACACTACATCAAGACAGGACTTTGGGGTTGTCTCAGTGTCTTCAATATAGTTTTTATCAGCTTTCTTGGAGACCAACAGGGATGTCTCACTATCTTGAACCTTATCTGCATTAGTTCCTTTACCATTGCATAACGGGGTACTCTTCTCCAATATTTTATCCGCGTTCTAAAAGAGAAACAAACAAACACATCACAGGTTTACAATGTAGTATATGAAACTCATTTTGGTACACCAGTTCAGTAGTAAGGTGGACAGGATAACAGCATGAAACAAACATATATCTATGTAGTATGGTCACTGTATGGTCTATATCATTCTAGTTTATGTTGCCAAGTCAAGATAGATACAGTTCGAATCATATCTATTTAAGACAAAGCAGCATAGATAGAATATAAGTGTGGGAAACTACACAGCAATAACAACACTTGTAATGTGCATGGCATGAGAACGTAACTGTTTATTGAATTGAAACTGAAATCAACATAGAGCAAGTTACAACAGCAAACACGTTAAAGAAACGGGTTTAAAACATACCTGTTGCGCCATTGGAGTTTCAATTGCATCCTTCAAATTTGAAATTAGTTGGTATGAGTAAATACAGTGATGCAAGAGCAAAGTAGTATGAACCATAGCTACATAACCTGACCTGAGAACAATTCTTCTTTTGCTTTAAGCGTTGACTTGGGGTTCGGAGTGGTGGTCCTCGTGCTTTGGGCACTGCAGTTGCCTTACTAACTGCTCGTGTTTGGGTGCTCTGTGGTGGAGACGGTGCTGTGTCAATGGGAACTGGGTTACTATCTGCTGGGGTTGGGGTTAGAAGGGGTGTAGCTGGTTCTCTATCCAACTGGGTAGGGGTACAATCTGCGTGAGTCTGGGTTATGTGTGGTGGGGCTGGTTCTTGGGCAAGTACAATCGTGGTTCTATCTCCATCGACAGGTAGCACGATCTTTTCTGAAGACCGTGTTTTTACTCCCATAGATACTGCCATCACCCCCTCCAATTGAAATGGTTGATAAACAAGAAAAGTAATTGAATGTACAGACATTGTAAGATAGACATGTGCAATGGATAGTAGGGAAGAAAACAGGGCATGATATAATTCACATTTATGTTGTCTAACCAAATAGAATAGCAGGACATAATTTCACATATTGATGGCTAATTAAACAGGATAGCATGACACAATTTCACATGTATGATGGCTAACTAAACAGGATAGAATGACATACTTCAAAATATGATGACTATGTAAACATGATGACATGATATAACTATACGATGTGTCTATTAAAGTGGTTGGTATGCCATAAATCACAAACATGCCGTCGATGGAAACATGATGGCATGATATAATTCACGGATAGAATGACATAATTCAAAATATGATGACTATGTAAACAGGATGAGATGATATAACTATATTATGTCTTTAGAAAATGGGTTGGCATGCCATAATTTAGATACATGCTGTCTATCTAAACATCATGGCATGATATAATACAAATATATGATTTATATACTAAGGAAGTGAGTAGAGGGCAATCGCATATATGATGTGTCAACTAAGGAGATGGCATTCAATATCGTGTATATGATGTAAAAACTAAGCATTGCAATACAACATATGCATGATATGAGTAATATAACCCTGCCAAGTTTGAGCATACACCTCAGGGGGATAATAGGACTGGTCATCTGCCTCTGAATCCTCCTTTGAAGAACTATGTAACCAGCAAGATATCTGCTTCAGCAGGTAGCATTGTCTGCTCTGAAGACCTTGTTTTCACTCCAGATTTCTCCATCACCAATTCAAATGGCTGATGCACAGGAAGAGCAGTTGAATATACAAACATTGTCAACAAAAGCAATGAGAAATACAAAAAAGGATGGCATGATATAATTCACATATATGACACTTGGCTAAACAGCATGGAATTGCATAATTCACATATATAATGCCATGCAACAAGATATCATTGCATAATTCACATATATAATGTCTTGCAACAAGATGGCATTGCATAATTCACATATATGGTAATTAGACACTAAACAGGTGGCATTCACACAAAACATGTCTAAACTAAGCAAATGACATAGCAATGCAAGATACCATATGCACGATATGAGCAACATAACCATGCCAAGTTAGAGCATGCACCTCGGGGGGGGGGGAATAGGACTGGTCATCTGTCTCTGAATCCTCCTCTGAGGAGCTATCCGTAACCATCAAGACATGTGCTTCGTCAGATAGCATTGTCTGCTCTAAAGACCTTGTTTCCACTCTAGATTTTTCTCTACGATATATTGCAAAATTCACATATATGATGCCTGGCTAAACAAGATGGCATTGCATGATTCACATATACGATAAAGAAACTAAACAGATGGCATTGACACAAAGCATGTCTAAACTAAGCACATGACATCTTTGATGTATACAGTAAGCAATGCAAGGCACCATATGCATGATATTACCAACATCAGCATGCCAAGTTAGAGCAAAGACCTCAGGGGGTAAATAGGAGTTGTCTTCTCCTTCTGAATCCCCCTCAGAACAGATATCTTCCTCTCGATTACAATCCGAAATGCGTGGAGGGGGGCTGCCTCTTGATTCAGTTCCATTGTGTACAATAGCTGACATGCATACGAATAAAACATAGTGGGATTATGTAAGGAGTGCATGCACAAATCCAGAGTGATGGTAGCAAACTGTGGATAGACCAAAACCAATGATAGCAGGCAGATAATAGCTTTAGTTAAAAAATACAGATAATGGCTCCTTTAATGTTTGTTTGCACCCAACATGAAACTCATAGTAGACACCCGAGATTAACCAGATAGTAGACAGATAGTACTGATTGCTGCCCCAATATGTACCCCACAACCATTTCCTCAAGTTTCAGCATAAGTTTGGACCTGACTCGGAGTCTAATAGGTGAACACGACGATAAAGTAGCATGTCATCATATTAAGCGATGCATAACGTAAGTAGGCACGGAAGAGTGTGACCTCTCTTGCGGACCCGTGTAGTCCTCAAGGTCATCTGCTCAGTTGATGATGGTAATGCAGTTTTCATGGCTGCCGGCGGCGGGGAAGAAGATCTGAGGCAGCGAAAGACAGTCTGGAGAGCGGATCCTACTGTGGTGAACCCTTCCGTCGTTGGAGCAGCTGAGCTGGGGTGGAACACAGCACCGCAGGAGCAGGAAAAACCACACAAGGTTTTCTTTGACACATATATGTAACAGAAGTAATTGTGTAAGGGCTTGTTTGAATTTGAGGATTCTAACAATGCAGGGATAGGAAAATAGACAAGAATAGGATAGGAATGCACGTGCAAAACAGAGAATTTAAAAACAGAGGATTTCTGCCAATCTGGGTTTTTGGTTCACAAGAATTGGAAGATCACAGGATGCAAACAAGCATGGTGAGATTAAGTCAAACCACAAGAAAATGTATGGTTATAATGCTATTATGCTACTATCTCTTAGTCTTGTGCTTCATGAATAGGAATTTGAAAAAGAGGACAAGTGGAAATTAAAATTCCTACCGTTTTTCTTTCAAGGAGACACTAAAGGAACAAATCCTACAGTTTTCCTTTGCTCCATTCCTTTGCACCAAATTCATGAAAAGTAGTACCATAAGAAACTTTCCAATTCCTATGTTTTCATTCACTTTTACTTTCAAGCACTGGCGATTCTAGTAGGCAGGCTTGAGCAAGGAAAAGCCTACACTAAAAAAATGTTTTTGTGCTACTTCTATTACTTTGGACCCAGCCCACTGCCCTACTAGCTCAGCTCCCAGGGCCGTCGACAAATGCATAGCTCAAACACGCAGAGATAAATAATGATGGCGTTCAAGAGAGTCCATCACGGATAGCTAAGTTGCCTGGTACCTCACTGCTTGTCATATAGTAGGATAAAATAATCGTATTTCCCGTTACTCCGTGTGCTCAGTGGACAATATATATAACATGTAGAGTAAAAAGAGATGCAACAAGTGTACAACCTCTCTGGCGAAGCCATGTCGATCTCGGCGTGATTGGGTTGGCCAGTGAGGATGCTCCGGCTGACTTGGCTGTCGGAGGAGGGGAAGAAGATCTTAGGCTTCCGGAGATGGAGCCCGAGGTACTGCTCCATTGCGATGGAGGGTTTCGTCGTTGGAGTAGCTCCGGTGAGTTGTACGACGCCGAGGCTGAAGCAGGACAAGAGAGAAAACGTTAACCTGGGTGGAATTCTAATAGCATCTCCAATAGATGACGTAAAATACATAACCACAAAGTGCTAGATGTAAAATACATCAGCCGCTCATCTCTGAACTTTACTGTCGAAACTGAATTTAACTGTTGAAACTGAACTTAACTATCGAAACTGAATTTTGTCGTCGATACTGAATTTTACTGTCGAAACTGAACGCAGTAGAGGTGAGGCTACACGTCAGTCGACTGACTTTTTCATCTCTGGTCAGTCGATTTTCAGCCGTTGGATACGAAATCAAGGGCCTGCAGTTCATCTTGAACCTCCACCCCCTGAGCCGCCAGCCACCACCGGCCAAACAGCCGCTCCCTGCCGCCCGTGGCCAGCGGTGTGCCGCCCCGCCCGCCCCGAAAACACTCCCCGCCACTGGTCCTCCGCCGCCCCGGCCATCCCTCTAGCCCCCCCCCCCCCGTGCCGACCTTTTCTCCGGTGATCCCCACGCCACCGCCCCACCACCGCCGGCGACCACCGCCCCCACCCTGAACCCTAAGATAGATAGTGGGGTACCTCTCCGGCGAGCCCCCTCCCCGCTACGGCTGGTTCTTCCTTAACTCCGGCGAGCCCCCCCACCCCCTGAAAATCGGTTGACCCAAAAGTTGATTCAGTCGACTGAAGTGTAGCTAAATCGGAGCAGCATCGCAAGCAAGAGCAAGAGCAAGAGCAGCAACGCGAGTAAGAGCAAGAGCAAGAGCAGACCTGGCAGGCAACCGAGAGCAAGAGCAGAGCAGCAGCGCAAGCGAGAGCTAAAGCAGCAGCAGCTCCTACTAATGTGGACGTCGCCGCCGAGGGAGCGACGCCGTGGAGGAAGTGGCCGGCGACGCCGCCGTGGATGGAGCCGCACTGTGTCAGCTCGGGACCGAGCGCCGGCAACATCGTGAGATCGAATCAAGAAGAAAATGCGGCAGCATCTTTGGTGGCGCTGATTAGGCCGCAGCTTCATCCGAGGAAACGATGATGATGATGCTCTCCCGGTGGTGCAGGTGAAGACGGCGGTGTGGGAATGGAGGTGGCGTGAAAGACGAGGGGAGCATCGGGGCAGCTCCTTGGAGGTGGAAGACGGGGTGGCTGAACCGGCGGGACGACCAGATCGACGACGGATCCTCATCCGGTACGGTGGATGAGGAACGTCGAGGTGTTGTTGTGGACGACATCGTCGTGGAAGAGGCTCCGGCTGGGTGGCGGATGGAGGAGGGTGTGGGGCTTCGCGGGTTTTCCCAACCTCGGTGTACGAATGGGTGGGCGGATGGGATGGGAGTGGGGAACCATGGCTTAGGGACGCGCTTGTCCGAAATGTGGGGTAAGTTACGAAAGTACCCCCACCGATTTGAGGCGGTTCTTTCGGTTCAGGGGTATCACGGGCATTTCACGTGTCGGGATTTCACAGGAGGTGGGAGTTTTCGCGCGCGTTGTAATTTTGGAATAGCAAGGCACGGGTTGACATGGAGGGTGTTGTCGGAGCACAACGAGACAAAGATATATCTTAAATATTTCGGGCTAACAAGGCGCGGGTTGAAATTTCCGGACAAGCCTAACGTGTACTATACCAAATCAATTCGCACTACAAATGTCATTCAAAACATTGAATTCATGTTATGTTCAAGTAAAATATTTCACTACGTGTATAATGCATGCAACCTACTACTCAAATGAACGTTTTAGTGCATTCCAAACGTATATACTACCGCTTCAATATGAACTAAATTTGAATTCGTTTCTCTATTTGAATAAGATCTACAATAATGATTATTGTCAAGTTAAACCATCGTTTGTGTATTATCTTCATAGCACACCACATGATTAGTCTCGAGTTACATATGAACTATGTGTACTATATGAACTCGAACTCGATTTTTTGAATCCACTTTATGTTGATTTCAAATCACAGTACATTTCAAGCTCTAGCTAGATCTTCATAATCTAAACCATGTCTCATATGTATAATGTGTTTATCACATTATGTATGGTGCCCCGCCCCCTACGCCTACAAGTATTTAGATGTGAGTTGCAAACACCACACATTACCACAAATTCAAATAAAATGTGAGAATGTTCAATATATAGTATTGCTTAGATTGTTCGATATTTAGTTGTAAGCTGCAAACGCCACACATTATCACAAATTCAAATAAAATGTGAGATTGTTCGATGCATAGTATGGTTTAGATTGTTCGACATTTAGCTGCGAGTTGCAAACGCCATGCATTATCACATTATGGTATAACATGTGCAAAACCACAACACGCGTATCACCGCTATATTCATGCATGCATATGTTTAAAACACTATGATCTCCTATTCAAATATATGAATCCACTTTCATATCGAATTATGATCTTTGTTAGTCTCTTACACCCACACAATCCTCTAACCTTTGTAGCTACCACTAACTTTCTCTCGTGCATGCACACGCCCTCCTCGCCCTCCCCCTCCCTCGGCATTCTATCCATCGCGCACATTCATTTTTTTTCTTTAGGTCGTTCTCCCACAGTCTCCACAACTCCTCTCCGACACACACCGATCGATAAACCTCTCCAGCGATGTCTGCGTACAACATACACACGCACATTCAATCTCCTCCTTTATGTGTCCTTGCCTCGTGTCTGTCATACGGTCCCACACACGTGTAAACTCTCGCCCCTCTTTTCATTGATCTCACAACCACACACTCCTCCCCCTATCTAGCTAGTAGCTGGGCCTCTCGCACCACCTTCTAGCTCCATTCTCTCTGTCTATCCGTCTCGCCGGGCCTTATTTGCCTCTAACAAATGGACGTACATCGACCGATCTCCCGCTATACATATAGCTAGCTAGGTCCTTATAACTCGTTTTCCCCCACGCGTCGATCGATCTACCTCATTAGTTATGTCTCTCCCTTCCTCCGACAAACAACAATTGATCTACCGATCTAGTTAGGTTTGCTTACCAAACACATGGTTCCCCTTCATCATCCATGGATGCGTCCCGACAGATCGATCACGCACAGGCACACACAGAAACACATCCCCACTCTTATTTATAATATTGCAGTTCCACCCTCAGTTTGTCTAGTAGGCCTCTCCCACCATCTTCGAGAAGCAACTCCATCACCCATCCAGGACTCTACCCCTCTCCCTCCCTCTCTCTCTCCTCTCTCTCTCTGTCCCATCCTATTTCCCGTCCTTCATTTATGTATGGATGTCGACCGATCTCCCTCAAGACATAGCTGGGTCTCTCCTTCTCAACACATATACGAGTCGTTCTACCTCTATAGTTAGGCCTATGCCTACCCTCCCCCACCCCCTCCCACACACACACACACACCGATACATCGAGCGCTCTAGTCATGTCTCCCTGCCACACACAAACTTGACCTGTGCCCTCTGACGTTCCGGTAGGTCAGTCGCCCTATATCTTTGACTTGCACACACACACACACACACGATTTCGATGGCTCTCTTCATCAATCTCCCACCCACCCACTTGATCCTCTCTTCGACTCTATCGATATCTATGACCCCTCCCTCTCTTATCGTGGATCGCCTGACCCTCTATATATGATATTGATAGGCCTCCATTTCACACACATTGCATGCAAAATTTTGTTTGAGATGTCATCGACACATATTCCCACAAATACATTCACGAAATCAACACCCCCCCAAAACAAAAAACACTCACGAACGCACAAGCCATTTGTCTAGGTTTGTATCTCTCTCTCACACACCCACGTAGGTGGGGGACGTGCACGAAGAGAAGAGGTGCACACACGGCGCACGTACTCCCGTCTCTTTCCCAACCACACCCGCGCGGGTACACGGTAGAGCTCATTTCTGTATGAAAAGGCAGCCCACGTGGTAATTTGACATGTGTACTGGTTGTCCACTTGATGGAGGGAGGATCGTCTACCATGGGTCAACAAACAAATTGCGACTTGACGCGTTATGTTAAAATAGAGGCAAACCATGTGGGGCCTACCTTAGAGGCAAGGCTCTATACACTGGAGTACTTTTGATGTGTCCCGTCAACTCACAGAACGAGGAGAAGCTTGCTTAGTATGCCGTCTCCCCCGCCCACGGGCGCGGTGGCTCGCAGGATGAGGTGAAGCTTGCTTACTAGTAGTAGTACTATACGCCTTACGCCCGCTCCCTCGCCCACGCGCGCGGTGGCTCGTAGGACGAGGAGAAAATTTTACTACTCCCTCCGTTTACTCCTCGTCCCTGCTACCATGGTTAGAGAGATTATCATATTGTTTGGAATATATATGTCCTTTAGTAGATTTCAATATGAACTACTAGTACATACTCCAAACACTGATGTATATAAACGTATTTTAGAGTGTAGATTCACTCGTTTTGCTCCGTATGTAGTCCATATTGAGGCCCTGTTTGGTTCATAAGTCCTAGGACTTTTTCTAGTCCCAACTCCTTAAAAAGTCCCTCCCTGTTTGTTTTCAGGGACTAAAAAGTCCTTAGTGCCTCCCTAGAGGTTATTGAATGACCATGTTACCCCCGGTATACAGAAAAATAACAACCAAACAACACCATGGGGCGGCGGGGCAATGGGTGCAGGGAGGGGCATTGTCGGAAAAGTCCCAAAAAAGACTCTCCTTGAGAGTCTTCTTCATTAAGTCCCAAAAAGCAAGTTTAGTCCCTAGTAGTCCCTCCTGTTTGGTTAAAAAGTCTCTAAGAGGAACTTTTTCTAGTCCCTACACTAAAAAGTCCATGGAAACAAACACCCCCTGCATAAAGTTGAGACACTTATTTTGGAACGGAGGGAGTACATATTTGCTATGATCTTTTTGAGGAACCGATATTTGCTATGATCTGTCAATCATTGAGATGCAATAGCATGCATGTCAGTCTCCTTTGTATTTGATGAAATGTTGCAACAGGCAACCTTGGACGCAAGATACATGTAACAGAAGCTTCATAGCATTGTACTATCTCGCTGATAAATTACAGTACGTACTATACTAGTACTTCCTCCATTCCTAAATATAAGTCTTTGTAGAGATTTCACCATGAACCACATACGGATGTATATAGATGCATTTTAAGTGTAGATTCATTCATTTTGTTCCGTATGTAGTCCACCTAGTGGAATTGAAGGAAATATGCCCTAGAGGCAATAACAAAGTTATTATTTATTTCCTTATATCATGATAAATGTTTATTATTCATGCTAGAATTGTATTAACCGGAAACATAATACATGTGTGAATACATAGACAAACAGAGTGTCACTAGTATGCCTCTACTTGACTAGCTCGTTGATCGAAGATGGTTATGTTTCCTAGCCATAGACATGAGTTGTCATTTGATTAACGGGATCACACCATTAGGAGAATGATGTGATTGACTTGACCCATTCCGTTAGCTTAGCACTCGATCGTTTAGTATGTTGCTATTGCTTTCTTCATGACTTATACATGTTCCTATGACTATGAGATTATGCAACTCCCGTTTACCGGAGGAACACTTTGTGTGCTACCAAACGTCACAACGTAACTGGGTGATTATAAAGGTGCTCTACAGGTGTCTCCAAAGGTACTTGTTGGGTTGGCGTATTTCGAGATTAGGATTTGTCACTCCGATTGTCGGAGAGGTATCTCTGGGCCCACTCAGTAATACACATCACTATAAGCCTTGCAAGCATTGTGACTAATGAGTTAGTTGCGGGATGATGTATTACGGAACGAGTAAAGAGACTTGCCGGTAACGAGATTGAACTAGGTATCGAGATACCGACGATCGAATCTCGGGCAAGTAACATACCGATGACAAAGGGAACAACGTATGTTGTTATGCGGTCTGACCGATAAAGATCTTCGTAGAATATGTGGGAACCAATATGAGCATCCAGGTTCCGCTATTGGTTATTGACCGGAGAGGTGTCTCGGTCATGTCTACATAGTTCTCGAACCCGTAGGGTCCGCACGCTTAACGTTACGATGACAGTTATATTATGAGTTTATATGTTTTGATGTACCGAAGGTTGTTCGGAGTCCCGGATGTGATCACGGACATGACGAGGAGTCTCGAAATGGTCGAGACATAAAGATTGATATATTGGAAGCCTATGTTTGGACATCGGAAGTGTTCCGGGTGAAATCGGGATTTTTCCGGAGTACCGGGAGGTTACCGGAACCCCCCGGTAACTTAATGGGCCTTAGTGGGCCTAGGTGGAAGAGAGGAGAGGAGGCCAGGGCAGGGCCGCGCGCCCCTCCCCCCCCAGTCCGAATAGGACAAGGAGAGGGGGCGGCGCCCCCCCTTTCCTTCCTCCCCTCCACCTCTTCCCCTCTCTCTCCTAGTCCAACATGGAAAAGGGGGGAGTCCTACTCCCGGTAGGAGTAGGACTCCTCCTGGCGCGCCTCTCCCCTTGGCCGGCCGAACCCCCCTTGCTCCTTTATATACGGGGGCAGGGGGCACCTCTAGACACACAATTGATCATTGATCTCTTAGCCGTGTGCGGTGCCCCCCTCCACCATATTACACCTCGATAATATCGTAGCGGTGCTTAGGCGAAGCCCTGCGTCGGTAGAACATCATCATTGTCACCACGCCGTCGTGCTGACGAAACTCTCCCTCAACACTCGGCTGGATCGGAGTTCGAGGGACGTCATCGAGCTGAACGTGTGCTGAACTCGGAGGTGCCGTGCGTTCGGTACTTGATCGGTCGGATCGTGAAGACGTACGACTACATCAACCGCGTTGTGTTAACGCTTCCGCTTTCGGTCTACGAGGGTACGTGGACAACACTCTCCCCTCTCGTTGCTATGCATCACCATGATCTTGCGTGTGCGTAGGAATTTTTTTGAAATTACTACGTTCCCCAACAGTGGCATCCGAGCCTGGTTTTATGCGTTGATGTTATATGCACGAGTAGAACACAAGTGAGTTGTGGGCGATATAAGTCATACTGCTTACCAGCATGTCATATTTTGGTTCAGCGGTATTGTGAGATGAAGCGGCCCGGACCGACATTACGCGTACGCTTACGCGAGACTGGTTTCACCGTTGCGAGCACTCGTTGCTTAAAGGTGACTGGCGGGTGTCTGTCTCTCTCACTTTAGTTGAACCGAGTGTGGCTACGCCCGGTCCTTGCGAAGGTTAAAACAGCACCAACTTGACAAACTATCGTTGTGGTTTTGATGCGTAGGTAAGAACGGTTCTTGCTAAGCCCGTAGCAGCCACGTAAAACTTGCAACAACAAAGTAGAGGACGTCTAACTTGTTTTTGCAGGGCATGTTGTGATGTGATATGGTCAAGACATGATGCTATATTTATTGTATGAGATGATCATGTTTTGTAACCGAGTTATCGGCAACTGGCAGGAGCCATATGGTTGTCGCTTTATTGTATGCAATGCAATCGCCATGTAATTGTTTTACTTTATCACTAAGCGGTAGCGATAGTCGTAAAAGCAATAGTTGGCGAGACGACAACGATGCTACGATGGAGATCAAGGTGTCGCGCCGGTGACGATGGTGATCATGACGGTGCTTCGGAGATGGAGATCACAAGCACAAGATGATGATGGCCATATCATATCACTTATATTGATTGCATGTGATGTTTATCTTTTATGCATCTTATCTTGCTTTGATTGACGGTAGCATTATAAGATGATCTCTCACTAAAATTTCAAGATAAAAGTGTTCTCCCTGAGTATGCACCGTTGCCAAAGTTCGTCGTGCCCAGACACCACGTGATGATCGGGTGTGATAAGCTCTACGTCCATCTACAACGGGTGCAAGCCAGTTTTGCACACGCAGAATACTCAGGTTAAACTTGACGAGCCTAGCATATGCAGATATGGCCTCGGAACACTGAGACCGAAAGGTCGAGCGTGAATCATATAGTAGATATGATCAACATAGTGATGTTCACCATTGAAAACTACTCCATTTCACGTGATGATCGGTTATGGTTTAGTTGATTTGGATCACGTAATCACTTAGATGATTAGAGGGATGTCTATCTAAGTGGGAGTTCTTAAGTAATATGATTAATAGAACTTAAATTTATCATGAACTTAGTACCTGATAGTATCTTGCTTGTCTATGTTAATTGTAGATAGATGGCCCGTGCTGTTGTTCCGTTGAATTTTAATGCGTTCCTTGAGAAAGCAAAGTTGAAAGATGATGGTAGCAATTACACGGACTGGGTCCGTAACTTGAGGATTATCCTCATTGCTGCACAGAAGAATTACGTCCTGGAAGCACCGCTGGGTGCCAGGCCTGCTGCAAGAGCAACACCAGAAGTTATGAACGTCTGGCAGAGCAAAGCTGATGACTACTCGATAGTTCAGTGTGCCATGCTTTACGGCTTAGAACCGGGTCTTCAACGACGTTTTGAACGTCATGGAGCATATGAGATGTTCCAGGAGTTGAAGTTAATATTTCAAGCAAATGCCCGGATTGAGAGATATGAAGTCTCCAATAAGTTCTACAGCTGCAAGATGGAAGAGAATAGTTCTGTCAGTGAGCATATACTCAAAATGTCTGGGTATAATAATCACTTGATTCAACTGGGAGTTAATCTTCCGGATGATAGCGTCATTGACAGAATTCTTCAATCACTGCCACCAAGCTACAAGAGCTTCGTGATGAACTATAACATGCAAGGGATGAATAAGACAATTCCCGAGCTCTTCGCAATGCTAAAGGCAGCGGAGGTAGAAATCAAAAAGGAGCATCAAGTGTTGATGGTCAATAAGACCACTAGTTTCAAGAAAAAGGGCAAAGGGAAGAAGAAGGGGAACTTCAAGAAGAACAGCAAGCAAGTTGCTGTTCAGGAGAAGAAACCCAAATCTGGACCTAAGCCTGAGACTGAGTGCTTCTACTGCAAGCAGACTGGTCACTGGAAGCGGAACTGCCCCAAGTATTTGGCGGATAAGAAGGATGGCAAGGTGAACAAAGGTATATGTGATATACATGTTATTGATGTGTACCTTACCAGAGCTCGCAGTAGCACCTGGGTATTTGATACTGGTTCTGTTGCTAATATTTGCAACTCGAAACAGGGACTACGGATTAAGCGAACACTGGCCAAGGACGAGGTGACGATGCGCGTGGGAAACGGTTCCAAAGTCGATGTGATCGCCGTCGGCACGCTACCTCTACATCTACCTTCGGGATTAGTATTAGACCTAAATAATTGTTATTTGGTGCCAGCGTTGAGCATGAACATTATATCTGGATCTTGTTTGATGCGAGACGGTTATTCATTTAAATCAGAGAATAATGGTTGTTCTATTTATATGAGTAATATCTTTTATGGTCATGCACCCTTGAAGAGTGGTCTATTTTTAATGAATCTCGGTAGTAGTGACACACATATTCATAATGTCGAAGCCAAAAGATGCAGAGTTGATAATGATAGTGCAACTTATTTGTGGCACTGCCGTTTAGGTCATATCGGTGTAAAGCGCATGAAGAAACTCCATAATGATGGACTTTTGGAATCACTTGATTATGAATCACTTGGTACTTGCGAACCGTGTCTCATGGGCAAGATGACTAAAACACCGTTCTCCGGAACTATGGAGAGAGCAACTGATTTGTTGGAAATCATACATACAGATGTATGTGGTCCGATGAATATTGAGGCTCGTGGCGGATATCGTTATTTTCTCACCTTCACAGATGATTTGAGCAGATATGGGTATATCTACTTAATGAAACATAAGTCTGAAACATTTGAAAAGTTCAAAGAATTTCAGAGCGAAGTTGAAAATCATCGTAACAAGAAAATAAAGTTTCTACGATCAGATCGTGGAGGAGAATATTTGAGTTACGAGTTTGGCCTACATTTGAAACAATGCGGAATAGTTTCGCAACTCACGCCACCCGGAACACCACAGCGTAATGGTGTGTCCGAACGTCGTAATCGTACTTTACTAGATATGGTGCGATCTATGATGTCTCTTACTGATTTACCGCTATCGTTTTGGGGTTATGCTTTAGAGACGGCTGCATTCACTCTAAATAGGGCACCATCGAAATCCGTTGAGACGACGCCTTATGAACTATGGTTTGGCAAGAAACCAAAGTTGTCGTTTCTTAAAGTTTGGGGTTGCGATGCTTATGTGAAGAAACTTCAACCTGATAAGCTCGAACCTAAATCGGAGAAATGTGTCTTCATAGGATACCCAAAGGAGACTGTTGGGTACACCTTCTATCACAGATCCGAAGGCAAGACATTCGTTGCTAAGAATGGATCCTTTCTAGAGAAGGAGTTTCTCTCGAAAGAAGTGAGTGGGAGGAAAGTAGAACTTGATGAGGTAACTGTACCTGCTCCCTTATTGGAAAGTAGATCATCACAGAAACCAGTTTCTGCGACACCTACACCAATTAGTGAGGAAGTTAATGATAATGATCATGAAACTTCAGATCAAGTTATTACTGAACCTCGTAGGTCAACCAGATTAAGATCCGCACCAGAGTGGTACGGTAATCCTGTTCTGGAGGTTATGTTACTAGACCATGACGAACCTACGAACTATGAAGAAGCGATGGTGAGCCCAGATTCCGCAAAATGGCTTGAGGCCATGAAATCCGAGATGGGATCCATGTATGAGAACAAAGTATGGACTTTGGTTGACTTGCCCGATGATCGGCAAGCCATTGAAAATAAATGGATCTTCAAGAAGAAGACTGACGCTGACGGTAATGTTACTGTCTATAAAGCTCGACTTGTTGCGAAAGGTTTTCGACAAGTTCAAGGGATTGACTACGATGAGACCTTCTCACCCGTAGCGATGCTCAAGTCTGTCCGAATCATGTTAGCAATTGCCGCATTTTATGATTATGAAATTTGGCAAATGGATGTCAAAACTGCATTCCTGAATGGATTTCTGGAAGAAGAGTTGTATATGATGCAACCGGAAGGTTTTGTCGATCCAAAGGGAGCTAACAAAGTGTGCAAGCTCCAGCGATCCATTTATGGACTGGTGCAAGCCTCTCGGAGTTGGAATAAACGCTTTGATAGTGTGATCAAAGCATTTGGTTTTATACAGACTTTTGGAGAAGCCTGTATTTACAAGAAAGTGAGTGGGAGCTCAGTAGCATTTCTGATATTATATGTGGATGACATATTGCTAATTGGAAATGATATAGAATTTCTGGATAGCATAAAGGGATACTTGAATAAGAGTTTTTCAATGAAAGACCTCGGTGAAGCTGCATATATATTAGGCATCAAGATCTATAGAGATAGATCAAGACGCTTAATTGGACTTTCACAAAGCACATACCTTGACAAAGTTTTGAAGAAGTTCAAAATGGATCAAGCAAAGAAAGGGTTCTTGCCTGTACTACAAGGTGTGAGATTGAGTAAGACTCAATGCCCGACCACTGCAGAAGATAGAGAGAAGATGAAAGATGTTCCCTATGCTTCAGCCATAGGCTCTATCATGTATGCAATGCTGTGTACCAGACCTGATGTGTGCCTTGCTATAAGTTTAGCAGGGAGGTACCAAAGTAATCCAGGAGTGGATCACTGGACAGCGGTCAAGAACATCCTGAAATACCTGAAAAGGACTAAGGATATGTTTCTCGTTTATGGAGGTGACAAAGAGCTCATCGTAAATGGTTACGTTGATGCAAGCTTTGACACTGATCCGGACGATTCTAAATCGCAAACCGGATACGTGTTTACATTGAACGGTGGAGCTGTCAGTTGGTGCAGTTCTAAGCAAAGTGTCGTGGCGGGATCTACGTGTGAAGCGGAGTACATAGCTGCTTCGGAAGCAGCAAATGAAGGAGTCTGGATGAAGGAGTTCATATCCGATCTAGGTGTCATACCTAGTGCATCGGGACCAATGAAAATCTTTTGTGACAATACTGGTGCAATTGCCTTAGCAAAGGAATCCAGATTTCACAAGAGAACCAAGCACATCAAAAGACGCTTCAATTCCATCCGGGATTTAGTCCAGGTGGGAGACATAGAAATTTGCAAGATACATACGGATCTGAATGTTGCAGACCCGTTGACTAAGCCTCTTCCACGAGCAAAACATGATCAGCACCAAGACTCCATGGGTGTAAGAATCATTACTGTGTAATCTAGATTATTGACTCTAGTGCAAGTGGGAGACTGAAGGAAATATGCCCTAGAGGCAATAATAAAGTTATTATTTATTTCCTTATATCATGATAAATGTTTATTATTCATGCTAGAATTGTATTAACCGGAAACATAATACATGTGTGAATACATAGACAAACAGAGTGTCACTAGTATGCCTCTACTTGACTAGCTCGTTGATCAAAGATGGTTATGTTTCCTAGCCATAGACATGAGTTGTCATTTGATTAACGGGATCACATCATTAGGAGAATGATGTGATTGACTTGACCCATTCCGTTAGCTTAGCACTCGATCGTTTAGTATGTTGCTATTGCTTTCTTCATGACTTATACATGTTCCTATGACTATGAGATTATGCAACTCCCGTTTACCGGAGGAACACTTTGTGTGCTACCAAACGTCACAACGTAACTGGGTGATTATAAAGGTGCTCTACAGGTGTCTCCAAAGGTACTTGTTGGGTTGGCGTATTTCGAGATTAGGATTTGTCACTCCGATTGTCGGAGAGGTATCTCTGGGCCCACTCAGTAATACACATCACTATAAGCCTTGCAAGCATTGTGACTAATGAGTTAGTTGCGGGATGATGTATTACGGAACGAGTAAAGAGACTTGCCGGTAACGAGATTGAACTAGGTATCGAGATACCGACGATCGAATCTCGGGCAAGTAACATACCGATGACAAAGGGAACAACGTATGTTGTTATGCGGTCTGACCGATAAAGATCTTCGTAGAATATGTGGGAACCAATATGAGCATCCAGGTTCCGCTATTGGTTATTGACCGGAGAGGTGTCTCGGTCATGTCTACATAGTTCTCGAACCCGTAGGGTCCGCACGCTTAACGTTACGATGACAGTTATATTATGAGTTTATATGTTTTGATGTACCGAAGGTTGTTCGGAGTCCCGGATGTGATCACGGACATGACGAGGAGTCTCGAAATGGTCGAGACATAAAGATTGATATATTGGAAGCCTATGTTTGGACATCGGAAGTGTTCCGGGTGAAACCAGGATTTTTCCGGAGTACCGGGAGGTTACCGGAACCCCCCGGTAACTTAATGGGCCTTAGTGGGCCTAGGTGGAAGAGAGGAGAGGAGGCCAGGGCAGGGCCGCACGCCCCTCCCCCCCAGTCCGAATAGGACAAGGAGAGGGGGGCGGCGCCCCCCTTTCCTTCCTCCCCTCCACCTCTTCCCCTCTCTCTCCTAGTCCAACATGGAAAAGGGGGGGAGTCCTACTCCCGGTAGGAGTAGGACTCCTCCTGGCGCGCCTCTCCCCTTGGCCGGCCGAACCCCCCTTGCTCCTTTATATAGGAGGGCAGGGGGGCACCTCTAGACACACAATTGATCATTGATCTCTTAGCCGTGTGCGGTGCCCCCCTCCACCATATTACACCTCGATAATATCGTAGCGGTGCTTAGGCGAAGCCCTGTGTCGGTAGAACATCATCATTGTCACCACGCCGTCGTGCTGACGAAACTCTCCCTCAACACTCGGCTGGATCGGAGTTCGAGGGACGTCATCGAGCTGAACGTGTGCTGAACTCTGAGGTGCCGTGCGTTCGGTACTTGATCGGTCGGATCGTGAAGAGGTACGACTACATCAACCGCGTTGTGTTAACGCTTCCGCTTTCGGTCTACGAGGGTACGTGGACAACACTCTCCCCTCTCGTTGCTATGCATCACCATGATCTTGCGTGTGCGTAGATTTTTTTTGAAATTACTACGTTCCCCAACAGGAATCTCTACAAAGACTTATATTTAGGAATGGAGGGAGTACTATGTAAAGAGTTAGGTGTCGCACGGTGTCCAGAAAATATGGTGATAGTGTGAGGTGGGCCATGTAATCACTGAGCCTGCATGTTTTCACTGCTCTTGCACTCCTCCGCCATAAGAATGGAGAAAATTGTAATCTAGTAGTACCTCCTTTTGCCGAAAGCGTGGGACATCCAGCAGTCCTACCACCTCAGTAATAATGACCAATGAGCTGTCAAATCACATAGACCCAGCAGTAAGTTGGACGGACGAAGCAACCATCACTCTTGAATCCGCTTCTCCCTTCAATGCAGGCGCCAGTGAGAGGTCGCGTCCGCTCTGCCCGGGCATGAATGCGGCACCGATTCTTTGTAGCAGCGCTGACCGTTTCGGTCAGGAAGCACGCGCGGGCGATGGAGGGGCTTTGGGTGGGCCAGGCTGGTCAGGAGTGGGTGTGGCAGCTGTCCGCCTGTCCCTACTGGACCCCAGAAACGAGAGGATGCACGGACTCTCGCGGCTAAAATCGTACACTACACACCATCTCTCTGTAGGAGTAGGTCGATCTGTCGCGCTCTCTAACACACACACACACGCACACGCACACACAGGTTCATGGAATAGGAAAATTGTGCGAGTGCGAAGCCACAGGAAGTGAGATACATATGGAGTACGTACAAGAAGAGAAGAGGTGACGAATATTCCATCAAACCTGGACTAAGGAGTAGTACTCCCCCCGTCTAGGTGTTAAGTCATCTTACAGAAATCAGATATTCCCAAAATGTTTAGGCGTCATCCATTAACTTCGCATCTCAATCCCCTCCTGGCCTCGTTGCTAGCGAGCGTTGTTACTTAGGGAGCGTTTGGATCCTTAGCAAGAACAGCTTATAGCGTAGCCGGGCAAGGTTATGCGTTTGGATCTGTTAAAATATGTTAGCTTTTGTGGGCCAACTAGCTTGGGCGGGCTAGAAAAACCTTGCTAGCTCAGGAGAGCCAGATCGGCTCGCTTCCGACGGCAAACTTCGCATAGTAGTAACATAGACTAGTAACATATGCATGTTACTAGTCCAAGTTACTCACCACTATGACCAGCCTAAGCAATGTAACCAAACGCTCCTTACTCTGCCTTGTTATCTCCCCGGAAACCCAATGCATGGAGCGCAACTACGCGTTGATCAGTCAAGAAATCAAAGTCGGCTCGCATGCGAGTTAATACGTGGCCCTGCATGGTAGCTAAAACGGCATCTCTTAGTTGTTTGGATTAATTGTTGCATTTAGAGACAGAAATCAGGGCTTTGATTGGAGGAATGATCGGTCAAGTTTCTCCTTCTCATCCAATCTGCTTGCACCTTGGTCCCGCTGCACCTTCTAACGTGACTTATTACACCTAGACGGAGGGAGTCGTACGAGATACGGTGGCACACTGACTTAGGTCGAATACAAGTGCCCGAAATTTTGTGCATGTTATAATAAGGATTCACTTAAAATAGTACGTGAGCAAACAGAGGGATCAATTGGACAGTGTTCCCGAGCAGTAGCGAGATGTGTGAGGTAAGATACACTGCTGGCGCTTTTATTTTTTCTTATTAATTTCTTTGTTTCACCCTCTGACTGGTGGGACCCAATGCACTACGTGGAAGGAGGTAAGGTGACTAAGGCTGCATTATTTCTGCACCACTGTGGATAGTCTTACCACCAAAGCCACATGACACAATTATGATTTAAATCCCAATGACTCCCACACAAAAAAAAACACGGCATGCTTGTCACACGAATGCAGGAATGTATAAAAGGTTATTTTCCTCTCGTTGAACATAACGGGAGGGCTGTTTAGTTGGTTAGCCTGTTCGCTCATCAAACTTGAGGTCTCGGGTTCGATAACTACACTTGAGCATAATTCGTGCCACGAGGATTCTTTGACTGGTCAAAATGGATGGATACGGAGCTATACGATCAGCTGCAGCCTCGGCGCTTGTTTTCTAGGGTTTGCACTCTTCACACTCTCTCCAGTATATATATACACGCTGGAGCCTCAGCGCTTGTAGTTGCTCTCTTCACACTCTCTCACCCTCTCCAGATCTAAACAAGACTTCGTTGGCCTCTCTCTCTCCCCTCACTGCCGGTCTGCTTGTAGTTGCTCTCTTCACACTCTCCAGATCTAAACAAGACTTCGTTGGCCTCTCTCTCCCCTCACTGCTCATTAAAGAGCCGGTAGGATCCGTCCGCCGGGAAGGGAAGGAGGCTTAACACTGTCGCCGTCGGCGAGGGAGGGAATCCACTACCGGCGCAGCTGTTCACTTTCACCTAGCGGCGGCGCGGGAGGGCCTCTGACCCCTTCTTCTTCGCCTCCATACATAGTGTGGGCCGAACGGCCTCCGGTTGCCCACCAAACCACACCCCAAGAACCTTAAGGTATAATTTACTTATTCACATGCATTGCTCTAGCTGCATGTGGGCTTTTTCCGCTTCTGCACTCAAATCTAGGTGTTGGATCAAACAGGAAAGTAGTGGGGAAAGTTGTATACCATGAATCTAGGACGTGGTTCGAAGAGGAAAGAAATTGGGGAAAGTTGTGGGAAAAGTTGTATAGCATGAATCTAGGACGTGGTTCAAAAAGGAAAGGAAGGGGGAAAGTAGTGGGAAAAGTTGTATCGCATGAATCTAAGATGTGGTTCAAAGAGGAAAGGAATGGGGGAAAGTAGTGGGGAAAGTTGTATAGCATAAATCTAGGACGTGGTTCAAAGAGGAAAGGAAGGGGGAAAGTACTAGTACAGACTGGCTATCCAGCACCTACGTTGGTCGAAAAGGGAAAACAATGACAAATGCAGTACGCACATCTGTAACAAACTGATCTTTTGTTTTGGGGACAAGGTTGTAGAGTTTGAGCATGACTAGATTTGCTGCGCTCACATAGGGAAATGTGTCTAAAGATAACAAAACTGGGACCAAATCAAATATGCTCCTTGGTTGTTTGTTCTTTGTTGCAACAGACTGTGCATCACCCCAGTACATCGGTAGATGCACATGGTGCTGGTGCGTCCACTGTCCCGTGCAACTCTTTAGCTGTTGTTAATCTAAGGCCCTGTTTGGTTAAAAACTCCCTAGTCCCTACCTGCTTGGTTCCAGGGACTAAACATGGACTAGAGGTTATTAAATGACATGCTAAAAGACCATGTTACCCCTAGTAATGAACTAATAGAGACAAGGTGTGATGCGTGGCAGGGGCAACTGTTGGAAAAAGTCCCAAAAAGACTCTCCCTCGGGGTCTTCTTTCTTTAGTCCCAAATGCCCAATTTTAGTCCCTAAAAGTCCCTCCTGTTTGGTTTAGATGGGACTGACACGGAGTTTTTTTAGTCCCTCCGCCAAAATGTCCCTGTAAACAAACACCCTCTAATAATGCCGCTGGAAAATTGATGCAATGCCACAGTTAAAATCAAATTACATGTTTAACGAATTTTATTGTTAATATAATCTCTCTGTTAATATTAATTAATGCCACCGTTTGAGAAATGCTACTGTCTTGCTTTCTTTCCCATTTAGATAAGGTAGATGCTTCTATTTGTTGGCCTCTGTGTCATCCACCGTTATTGACCACTAGTTGTTTTTTTTTGCACCTCTGTGTAAACAGAGTTATCTACTTCACCTCGTTGCCATTGTGACCTTTTGTTGCACTGCACAAAACACTTTTGTTTTAAGAGTGTTTTGTGCAGTTCAAGCAAAATGTTACACCGACAACGTTGCTTGATTGCTTGATCTTAGTGGAACTGCACAAGAGGAGATCTTACTTCCTATCCGTGTTGGCAAATTTGGTTCAGATCTTCTTCTTGTGAGTTGTTTGAGTTCCGCGTCACGAGAGGTCAGTACTAGCCTTCTTTCACATGATTCTGTAGTGTGCTTTCATATGTTGTCTTACTTGTACGGTAATATTGCTTGATTTTAGTGAACTGCACAAATGGAGACAAGACTTCCAATCTGTATGTGCACCGTAATATCCCATTGAGATAAGATAAGGATATTTCACAACTGTTGGCCTGTATTTTGCCACTTCCATCAGAAAATTAATGTCATTGTTTAGTGCTATACTTGTGCAACCTAATTGACATGCCAAATCTTACATTGAAGGCGAAGCTTGTCTGTTATTGAACCAAGTGATGAAGGGGAAGAACAAGCGGAAGAAAAAAAAATCAACTCCCGGTGATGTATTGAAGCACTGGAACTGTGATGACACAAGTAATGATATAGTTTGCATCTTAATTTATTGCAATGGCTGGAACGAGCAATTGTTTTGCCACTGATTTGATGCCACTCTTAATGTAATACATAATTATCTCTACTTGTGCAAACAGGGATCTTCTTTGAAGATACCATATATTTTAGTGGAACTGCACAAGAAGATGTTGGAAACATTAAACTAATCGAGGAGTATATAGTAAGCATGGCCACCACAGTAGATAGCAACATATGGTTCCAGAGAAGTGCTTCATCTGTATGCTCTACACAATAAGCCTCCTGACAAAGGTTGGTACTCGCCCACTGATTTCATCCATATGATTGAGCTTTGTCATCTCTATTGGTGTTGTGCTATTGTTTAGATACTGTCATGAAAAAGTGGTATTGTCCTTGAGAAGTGCTTCATCTGTGCTGTTTTAAATATTTCCTTTCCTTTTTTCAAGCAAACAGGGATGCTAGCATTTAGTTGTCCTCTTGTCTTTGCACAACAGGATCATCCTCCTCTGAAGAAGAATATGGAGTACGTGAAGTGACTAGTTCCGATCATGCCAGGATGAAGAAGCCCTGTCTATCTTCTCATCAGAAGGAGTAGTTGAAGGATGGTTACATTACTCCCCACAAGACCAAACTAACTTCAGCTAAGAAGGACTAACAAATCTCCATTTTCTTGCTGTGATGCGCGAGTACAATGTTGTTCTAGGATTCTTTCCGGTGAGTTCCATTTTTCTAAAAGTATGCTCTACATGGACCATGTAGGTGCCTGTTTAAACTGTCAATTCATAGTATAGTTTGCTTTATACTAATTACTTTTTTGTATTTGTGCAAACAGGGGTGCTCAGCTTGATTTCAGTGGGAACTGCACAAAATGTTCATGAATACATCGAATCATTAATTTCCACCACAAGAAAGGAGGTGCCGATAAGTTCAAGGCGTTGCAACATATAAGGGCGAAATCATACAAGCTACGCGCGAATTTGGTTGATTTTGGTGGAACTGCACAAAAAGAGCAACTGGTTTATTTAGCACGAGGTGCCATGTCAATGTCCAAACTGATGGCAAACCCTGCCCATTCCACAATCGTAGGCATTTGATATTTTGGAATGGGCCAACCTTGTCAAATTTTGCTCATTGATTTTAGCAAGAAGACATGCGTTTGATATTTTCGAATGGGACGCCCTTTGCTGTTGAGGGATTCCTGGATTAAGGGGTCCTCGGGCGTCCGGCCTGTTGGACATGGGCCGAACTGATGGGCTGTGAAGATACGAAGATCGAGGACTCCCTCCGTATCCGGAAGGGACTCTCCTTGGTGTGGAAGGCAAGCTTGGCGACCGAATATGAAGATTCCTTTCTCCGTAACCGACTTTGTACAACCCTAGCCCCCTCCGGTGTCTATATAAACCGGAGGGCTTAGTCCGGAAAGGACATATAGTCATACAGGCTAGACTTTTAGGGTTTTAGCCATTACGATCTCGTGGTAGGTCAACTCTTGTACTCATATTGACCAAGATCAATCAAGCAAGAAGTAGGGTATTACCTCCATAGAGAGGGCCCGAACCTGGGTAAACATTGTGTCCCCCGTCTCCTGTTACCATCGACCTTAGACGCACAGTTCGGGACGCCCTACCCGAGATCCGCCAGTTTTGACACCGACATTGGTGCTTTCATTGAGAGTTCCACTGTGTCGTCCCCAAAAGGTTTTCGATGGCTCCTTCGATCATCAACAACGATGCCGTCCGAGGGGAGACCTTCCTCCCCGGACAGATCTTTGTGTTCGGCGGCTTCGCACTGCGGACTAACTCGCTTGGCCATCTGGAGCAGATCGATAGCTACGCCCCTGGCCATCAGGTCAGATTCGGGAGCTTGAACTACATCGCGGACATCCGCGGAGACTTGATCTTCGATGGATTCGAGACCACGGCAACCGCCCCCTATCCCTACGATGAACATGATTTAAAAATGTCATCGGACCATACTCAGGAAATTGCACCTGTAACCACTCCGGCCTTGGATCCAGAGCAAACCGCGCCATCCGAGGACAGGAGGATCAACCCCACCATGGAGGCCGCAGATTCCGCGGCGTTGGAGCCGCACACAGACTTAACCTCATGTGATGTCTATGTCACCGGAACTTCGGACTCGTCTCTGGCTATAAGCTCCAAACCATGTGCGCCCGTGGACGCCGAGCTTGATCGGTTATCGATCTTCGAATTCAGCACCGCAGATATCTCGGCACTCGCCTTTGGGCGATGTGTTAAACTCATTAAGAAACCTGTCCTTAGCGGGGGACACGCACCTGAACTATATCCGGCTTGAACCGGAGGCTGATGACGGGGAATTTCGCTTCCCACCCTCCACCCACTACATAGCATTGTCGATGACATGCTCGGCTACGGCTCCGAAGACATCGAAGGTATGGACGGCGATGCAGATGAGGAGCATGGCCAAAACCCGCCGACTACCGGACGCTGGACGGCCACTTCTTCGCACGGCATATATATGGTGGATACACCCAAAGAGAACAACGTCGAGGAGAAGGAAAAGCCAGTTGAGGATGAGCCTCCTAAGACACAATCAAAGCACCGGCGTCAGCGGCGCCGCTCTAAATCCCGCCGCTGCAAGGATAGCAACACCGGCACAGGAGATAATCACACTCCGGACGGTGCCGAAGAAAACGAAGACCCTGTGGGGACAACCTCCGAACAGGATGAATGGGAAGACGGGCACATCAGCCCTGATGAACAGGCCATAAACGAAGACTCGGAGGACAATAATTACCTTCCACCCTCCAAAGACGAAGAGAGCCTCGGCAACGAGGATTTTATCGTGCCTGAGGAGCCTCTTGAGCAGGAACGCTTTAAGCGCCGGCTAATAGCCACTGCAAGGAGCCTGAAAAAGAAGTAGCAGCAGCTTCAAGCTGACCAAGAGCTGCTCAATGATAGATGGACCGAAGTCCTAGTCGCCGAGGAATACGGCCTTAGCGTCCCAGCTAAATTTTACCCGAAGCGCAAATTGCTAGCCCAGTTCGTTGATGAGGTGCCGGTGCCCATACCATCATCACACTATGCGGCTAATCGACCACAACGCAGTCAGGATAGAGCGGCAACTCAAGCTGAACACCAGGCCGCCCCACCTCCCCGCACAGGCAGAGGTAAAACAGCTCCGGATCATACACATAACCTCCGGCAGGGCCTGGATAGCAGAGTAAGACATACTAGATCGATCTACGGATCACGAGGACATGCCCCGACGCGCGATGACGACTATCTACACGGCGACAAGCCTAGTCATTCACGGGCTGAACTCCGCAGACGGACCCCATCGGAGCTAGGCCGCAGTGTGGCCCAATATAGAGGCACCGCACATCCTCTTTGCTTCACAGACGAAGTAATGGAGCACGAATTCCCAGATGGGTTTAAACCCATGAATATTGAATGATACGACGGAACAACTGATCCCGAGGTATGGATCGAGGATTTCCTCCTCCATATCCACATGGCCCACGGAGATGACCTTCATGCCATCAAATACCTACCATTAAAACTCAAAGGACCAGCTCGGTACTGGTTAAATAGTCTGCCGAAAAATTCTATTGGCAGCTGGGAGGACTTGGAAGACGCCTTCCGCAACAACTTACAAGGTACATATATCCGGCCACCAGACGCCGACGACTTAAGTCACATTCTCCAGCAGCCCAGAGAGTCAGCCAGGAAGCTCTGGACTAGGTTCTTAGTCAAAAAGAACCAAATCGTCGATTGTCCGGACGCGGAAGCCCTAGCGGCCTTCAAACACGGCGTCCGGGAGGAGTGGCTTGCCCGCCACCTCGGTCAAGAAAAACCAAAATCCATGTTAGCCCTTACCGCTTTGATGACCCACTTTTGCGCGGGAGAGGACAGCTGGCTTGCTCGTAGAAGCAACAGTGCCAGCGATCCGGGCACTTCCAAAGTCCGAGACGGCAACGGCAAACCACGGCACAGCAGGCACGAACACCGCAATGACAATGACAGAACCCGCGATACATCGGTCAAAGCCGGATTTAGCGGTCCCAAACCCGTTCAACGGAAAAAGCCATTCAAGGCAAACAGAGACGGACCATCCAATTTGGACAAGATATTGGACCGGCCCTGCCAGATTCATGGCCATCCCGATAAGCCAGCTAATCATACCAACAGAAACTGTTGGGTCCTCAAGCAGGCCGGCAAGCTCAACGCCGAACACAAGGGGAGGAGGCTACCCGGTGACACAAAGGCTAATCATCTCACGGACTCTATCGGAGTTCGGACTCATACACTCCCCTAAAGGCTACCTCCGTCAAGGAGACCCTTCACTAAGGACAGGCGGCGCAGACGTGCGACACGAGGTCCAAAACAACTTTTTGTAGACCGCACTCTTTATTTCGAGCCTGTAATGTGCCTTTTTCCTCCGCCTTCGACCCCGGGCATGTCAAATAGCCAGGGTTGCGGCTTTGTTATCTATAAAATAAATATTGGCATATCACTCAGGTCCCAGTAAACATAATCCGTGTTCGGCATTCGCTTTTTTTAAAAGAAAAACCGACTTTGGCTCTTGTGGTTGTTTCACACACATACCTCAGAATAACTTGCCAGGGGCTCTGTATGGGAACAAATGAGTTGCCGGCAAGTCCGAATAGCTTTATAGCGTACTTGGGCGTCGCGAGTTTGGCCTTATATGCATGAGCTCCGAATCATGTCTTGGGTCAATAGTTGGGTTGCCCGGCTCCTGTGCTTGCTACCTTACGTTCCGCTCTATCGGCTAGGGTAGTAAAGGGAGAACTACTGCGATTGTGCTTCCGGTTCATCTGGTCAAGCACCTCAGTAGAGAAAGTCGAAAACTGACTGTCATGATGCAGCGAGAGCTGGTCAACCACTTGATGACTTATCCGAATCTTTCGCGATTCCCTCCGTATTATACGAAGGACCTTTTTCAGGTCATATATGTAACACACCATATTGGAATAAGCCGTACACATACCAGGGGCTATATCATAGCCCCCTACAAAACTCCTATGGCTAAGTGAAAGTGCTAACACCCTATAGTCCGATTGCCTAGTTCACTGCATTGACACCTCCTTAATGGACCAAGACGTTGGGTCAAGAGTGATCAAATGCTTTTCCGAACACCCCCGTACTTTATACGAGGGGGCTGAAGCCGACGACTGGAAAACTTTCAGATTAATACAGAAACGGCCGCACAGGAGGAACAAAAGTTTTAGGCGAAACTAAAATATATAGCCTTATCATAATATTGTCTTTTACAAATTCCAGTACATTTTACTCGAATATCATGTTTTTTGAACATTGACCCTCTATCAAGCGGGCACCCTCCAGGACATTTCGAAATAACACTCTGGTGCGTAATGGTCCTTGCCCTTGGGTGGACCCTTCGCCGCAATATCAGTGGCCTTCATCTTCGCCCAGTATGTCTTGACAAGGGAAAAGGCCATCCGTGCACCTTCAATGCACGCCGACCGCTTAACGACGTCGATACGCGACACCGCATCAGCAAGTCACCGCACCAAAACAAAATAACTATTGGCTCGTTCAGCTACAGCCCGGCCACAGCATCCTTCATGGCAGAACCAGATAGTCTATGGAGTTCGGCCCATTGGGCCATCTGTTCGTTCAGCAACACTGGGCGTTTTGACGCATCGAACTGCAACCAGAAAAGCTTCTCCGTCGCATACCCTTCTTGCGCTCGGTAAAACTGCGCCGCATCAGAAGCACTTTTCGGCAAGTCCAACAATTCGTCTGGAGAACTCCACACCTTATTAAGTGGAGTATAATTCGGATCGCCAAACTTGGTTTGCAATAAAAAGGGCTTCCCAGCCGTGATCTCCCCATCTTGTCGGATCTCCTCCCGAGCCGCTCTAGACTCAGACCGCGCCTCTTTCACCTCTCGCAAGGCCTTGTCAATATCAATTGTTTTTGCTTTATTATCCTTCTCGAGGATTACACAGTGGCTAGCAGCATCCTTTAGATCACGCGCCATCGTGGATATTCTCTACTCGCATTGGCGCCGAGCAGCCTGTTCGGCCTTTAGCTCGGCAGATGCCTTCTCGGCAGCCGCATTACTAATCCAGGCCTGCTCCTTGGCCCGGGCCAGCTCAGCCCGGAGGACCTCGACCGCGGCAGCACCATCTATAGTCATGCATATTTCAGTTTACAATCATTAGCGTCATGATCAAATAATAGGCGCGTGCATGTAATGACCACCACCTAGACATACCTTGCACCTCGTCGAGCCACCTGTTGATAAGCGTAATATCATCATCCGCTACATCAAGCTTCCGCTGCAGCTCTGCAATCTCCGTAGTCCAGGCAGTCGCTGGTGGGGTAACAGCCTGTATTCCAATTCATCAGGTTAGTTCCTGTAGAAATCTTTTTTGATCCTCTGACCGCCCCCCTTGGGAGGCCAATCAGAGTCTCAGGGGCTACCACCTATACACAGGTGCAGTTCGGGAATAAAAACACACTCAATGATTCTTTCAATACAAACCTCGAAGCCTCTTAACAGGCTCACGCAAGCTTCATTCAATCCGCTTTTTGCGGACAGAACCTTTTCAACCACCATACCCATCAAGGTACGATGATCCTCCGAGACGGACGCCTGTCGCAGCATGTTCGTCAAGATATCCGGCGCTTCTGGGCCTCCGGAAGCTGCTGTGGGAGTACGGCCTCCCTTTGAAGGAATTCGCTCATCCGTCCCCAGAGTCGTCTCCGGTGTAAGCTGGATAGTCCGGGGCCTTTATTGTTGGCCCCTCGATCCTGGGCTACCAAAGTAACGCCTTCGGGCAGTATCTTCATCACCCCTCGCCCCACTTGTTGATCAGGGGAGACCCTCTGGGACGATACCTCAAAGTCGTCCGCCTTATTGGGCGAGGAAACCGGAGGAGGTGTCTCACTTTCCATCATCTCCGGAAGAAGAGCCCCCGAGGAAGAGGATTGGCGAGAAAGACTATCTGCCGAGCTGCAAAAACATATACTCTAGATGTTACCCTGGTAACAAGAAAGGAACGGGGTATGTTTAAAGAACACCCTTTGGATCACTTACAATTTGGCTAGAGGCTTGTCCTCATCATGGGACTGTGCGAAGGCGTCACCCTTCAAGCCCGAGCCGCCTGACGGGGGCACTTTGCCTCGCTTAGGAGCCTTTCCCTCCCAGTCTTCAGAAGCATCCCTTTTCTTGCCATGGGACGGAGAGACGTCGACTCCTCCTTCACTTTTGTCCTCGGACGATAGAATTCTGGTTCCTCCGGACACAATGTTCGATACACCTCCGGGATGGGGGCCGCTCTCGACCTTCCCGCTCTCCGCCTTGTCCTCCTCCGTAGGCATCTGGTACGGTGCCGGGGCCAGCATCCTTGTTAGTACGGGATCCGTTGGGTCTTCAGGGAGGGGGGCCGAACACCGGATTTGGTCCGCTTTCTTTACCCAGCCCTGCGAAATAGCATGTTGCTCAGTAACGTACTCCGGCATTCTTAACTACAAAGTGTCCGGAAATTGACTGCTTACCGGGGTATCCGGATGGTTGCAGTCGAGGCCGATGCCCTCGGTGGTGTCCGGCCTCTGTTTTCGTTTCCCAAAAAGCGACTTCCACATCCCTTTGTGCGTAGTGCCAAAGAAGTGTTGAAGGATTCGTGGTCCCTCCAGATTAAACTCCCACAGGCGAAGAGGCCTACGCTGGCATGGCAGGACTCGGCGGACTAGCATTACTTGAATCACGTTGACAAGATCAATGTCCCTCTCAAGGAGGGTTCAAATGCGGCTCTGCAGGGTCTGTACTTCGTCAAGCGATCCCCAGTCCAGTCCCCTATTAATCCACGATGCAAGCTGTGACTGGGGGCCCGAACGGAATACAGGTGTAGCTGCCCAGTTGGTACCGCGGGGTTCTGTGACGTAAAACCACTCCCAATGCCATTGATTTGAGGTCTGAGTGAAAGAACCTTTTGGCCAAAGAGCATTGGTAAGCTTGCTCACTACAGCGCCGCCGCACTCCGCCTGTTTCCCGTTGAACACCTTTGGCTTCATACTAAAGGTCTTGAGCCACAAGCCGAAGTGTGGGGGAATTCGGAGGAAGGCCTCACAAGTGATGATGAATGCCGAAACGTGAAGGAAAGAATCTGGGGCCAGATCATGAAAATCTAGTCCGTAATAAAACATGAGCCCCCAAACGAAGGGGTTCAGAGCAAAACCTAACCCTCAGAGGAAGTGAGAGATGAACACGACCCTCTCACCGAATCTGGGAGTTGGAATAACCTTTCCTTTAGCAGGAAGCCTATGGGGGATCTCCGCGGTCAGGTATCTAGCTGCCCGAAGCTTCGCAATATCCTCCTCTGTAATAGAGGAAGCCATCCATCGGCCCTGCGGACTGGGTCTGGACATGACTGGGAAGATTGAAGCAATGGAATCGAGCCTTGGGTGCTAGAACTCGGGGTCGGGGAGGATGAGGAGAAGTTTGGCGTAAATAAAGATGACCCTTTGCGCCTTTATAAAGGCAACGGGTATCGAACATCTCCTCCTAAGCCGGAAAACCTGCCTATTCCCATGGAATCTTTCCAATGGAACAGTTGGGTTACCCACGCTCGTATTGATGAGAATCCCACAATAAGGGGACACGATCTCTGCTTAGACAAGACGTGCCAATAAAAACCTCGCCTCAAAACGTGGAACGGCAGGGCAGGAAACGGTTCAAAATAATGACTGGGCAAGCGTGATGTCACGGTACGAAAAGACGTCGGCAGATTGGACTCGTGAAATATTATATTCTTTTGTGATGCCCGTTTTACAAATACGGACACGTTCGGCCGAAGACCATCTTGGAGTGTACGGAAAGGAGAACCTGCCTTGCAATGCCGAAGACAATTCGCGTGCCGGACACCTCGTCATTGAAAGCCTGGTTCAAGGGCTACTGAGGGAGTCCTGGATTAAGGGGTCCTCGGGCGTCCAGCCTGTTGGACATGGGCCGGACTGATTGGCTGTGAAGATACGAAGATCGAGGACTCCACCCGTATCCGGATGGGACTCTCCTTGGCGTGGAAGGCAAGCTTGGTGACCGAATATGAAAATTCCTTTCTCTGTAACCGACTTTGTACAACCCTAGCCCCCTCCGGTGTCTATATAAACCGGAGGGCTTAGTCCAGAAAGGACATGTAGTCATACAGGCTAGACTTTTAGGGTTTTAGCCATTAGGATCTCGTGGTAGATCAACTCTTGTAATACTCATATTCATCAAGATCAATCAAGCAGGAAGTACGGTATTACCTCCATAGAGAGGGCCCGAGCCTAGGTAAACATTGTGTCCCCCGTCTCCTGTTACCATCGACCTTAGACGCACAGTTCGGGACCCCCTACCCGAGATCCGCCGGTTTTGACACCGACAGCCATCAGCAGCGTCGATCCATTTTTTCTTTATTATTTAGTTGTGAAGTAAATATTGGCTCTGACATGTGAATCGCTGAGATGCATAATCATCGATTGTTTTGAATGTTCTCTATGAATTGCCAGGCCTGTGTGTTTGATTGCAATGTATAGGAATGCTAAAAAGCTGCTCAAACTCTTTGTACTCCTGCTGTTCCTTTTTACTTCGCACATTGTGAAAGTGCATACTTTTTTCTATAAGATTGGTCAAAGTAGAGATACTTTGACTGCAGACAAAACTTGTATGCAGACTAGAAAGGACCGGAGGGAGTACATGTGAAACTGCTGCAAACGAGGTGATCACCCGGGGAATAATGCTAGTACGTATTGTTTTGCATGTTCATCCAATGCCAGTGATACAAGAATTCGAACTAATCGAAATAAATTCATTCATACACGGTCGGATTTCATATAAACATGCCGGATTTCATTACATTTCATACATTCTTCAACTAAAAAGGGGTGGGCTGGAGGTATAATTAATTAACCGAAGCTACCCACCCGTGTCCGGCTGGGCCGAACAAAAGCTTCAGTGACTTAACTACAGGTGCAGTTGCCTAACTAACATGTGGCCCAGATGCCTGTTGGGCCCACGTGTCAGTCAGCCAACTGCACCAGCAGTTAAGTAGAAGCAGCGTCCTTCTCCAACATAGCTCTCCGACTCCACGTCGCCGCCAAGAAACTAACCGGCC
Organism: Triticum aestivum; assembly: GCF_018294505.1. Classification (NCBI taxonomy): domain Eukaryota; kingdom Viridiplantae; phylum Streptophyta; class Magnoliopsida; order Poales; family Poaceae; genus Triticum; species Triticum aestivum. Next base: position 404,352,641 of record NC_057799.1, on the reverse strand, counting down.
GTCAGTGGTCAACCCGCCTAGCTTGGCTTCAACCGGAGGGTAGCAGCGGTGGCCTTACTTGGACCCGAGCGGCAGCGACCTACCGTGTTCTACTCTTCCTCGTTTTCTGTGTGGCGCGGCCTCGGCAGAGCCATCGATGTCCTCCGTCTCGTTGCCGGCGGGCGGCACCTCGGCGGAGCGGGGGAAATCCTCCCCCTCATTGCCGGAAGGGTGGGGCCTCGGCGGAGCCGGCGGTGTCCTCTGCCTCGTTGTTGGCGCCGCGGGGCCTCGGCGGAGCAGGGCCTCATCGACGCCAGCGGAGCGAGGACTCATCGGAGCCGGCATTGTCCTCTGCCTCGTCTTCGGTCTCGCCAAACAGCGCCTCGCCCGCTTCATCGCCCTCTTTGTAGGCGGCCGCAGCCTCCGCCACCCGCATGCGGTACCGCCAGCGCTCGAGGCGGCCCTCGCGGGCGGAGCGGTACGAGTCGAGCAGCGCCTCCTGCTCCGCCCGCTCCATGGCGATCTGACCCTCCGCCTGCAGGTGCTCCTGGAGGAGATGGTGGTTGTAGGCCGCGTCGGCCTGCGCCTCCCGGAACTGCTCCTCACGCTTCTGCCTCACCGTGTCCATATATTGGGCACGGGCCTCGCCGATGGTCATGGTGCAATGCACCGACGAGGATAGCGCGGAGGAGGGGGTTGGCACCGGATCGTCGACTACCATGTTCTTGCTACCTCTTGAGCACTGCGTTGGTTTTCCCTTGAAGAGAAAAGGGTGATGCAGCAAAGTAGCGTAAGTATTTCCCTCAGTTTTTGAGAACCAAGGTATCAATCCAGTAGGAGGCCACGCACAAGTCCCTCGCACCTACACAAACAAATAAATCCTCGCAACCATCGCAATAAAGGGGTTGTCAATCTTCAGGTCACTTACGAGAGTGAGATCTGATAGAGATGATAAGATAATATTTTTGGTATTTTTATGATAAATATGCAAAGTAAAGAAAGCAAAATGAAAATGGCGCCAGAAATAGCTTGTTGTCGGGAGACTAAATATGATGGAAAATAGACCCCGGGGCCATAGGTTTCACTACTGGCTTCTCTGAAGAGCATAAGTATTACGGTGGGTGAACAAATTACTTTTGAGCAATTGATAGAATTGAGCATAGTTATGAGAATATCTAGGTATGATCATGTATATAGGCATCACGTCCGAGACAAGTAGACTGACTCCTGCCTGCATCTACTACTATTACTCCACACATCGACCGCTATCCAGCATGCATCTAGAGTATTAAGTTCATAAGAACAGAGTAACGCTTTAAGCAAGATGACATGATGTAGAGGGATAAATTCATGCAATATGATATAAACCCCATCTTGTTATCCTCGATGGCAACAATACAATACGTGCCTTGCTGCCCCTACTGTCACTGGGAAAGGATACCGCAAGATTGAACCCAAAGCTAAGCACTTCTCCCATTGCAAGAAATCAATCTAGTAGGCCAAACCAAACTGATAATTCGAAGAGACTTGCAAAGATAACCAATCATACATAAAAGAATTCAGAGAAGATTCAAATATTGTTCATAGATAAACTTGATCATAAACCCACAATTCATCGATCTCAGCAAACACACCGCAAAAGAAGATTACATCTAATAGATCTCCACAAGAGAGGGGGAGAACATTGTATTGAGATCCAAAAAGAGAGAAGAAGCCATCTAGCTAATAACTGTGGACCCGAAGGTCTGAGGTAAACTACTCACACATCATCGGAGAGGCTATGGTGTTGATGTACAAGCCCTCCATGATCGATGCCCCCTCCGGCGGAGCTCCGGAAAAGGCCCCAAGATGGGATCTCATGGGTATAGAAGGTTGCGGCGGTGGAATTAGGTTTTTGGCTCCGTATCTGGTAGTTTGGGGGTACACAGGTATATATAGGAGGAAGAAGTACGTCGGTGGAGCAACATGGGGCCCACGAGGGTGGAGGGCGCGCCCAGGGGGGTAGGCGCGCCCCCTACCTCGTGCCCTCCTGGTTGATGTCTTGACGTAGGGTCCAAGTCCTCTGGATCACGTTCGTTCCAAAAATCACGTTCCCGAAGGTTTCATTCCGTTTGGACTCAGTTTGATATTCTTTTTCTGCGAAACTCTGAAATAGGCAAAAAAAACATCAATTCTGGGCTGGGCCTCCGGTTAATAGGTTACTCCCAAAAATAATATAAAAGTGTATAATAAAGCCCAATAATGTCCAAAACAGATTATAATATAGCATGGAACAATCAAAAATTATAGATACGTTGGAGACGCATCAGTTCTCCATTGGGACGTCGTCGTCCTCCGGCTGCCTGCCGGCCAGCCAGCCGGCAGCAACGGTTGCCATCTCCTTGTGGTCCGTCGTCCGGCCGTCCCGAAGAGCGCTGGAGCACGAGGAAGCCATGGTGGGCAGTAATGGTGTGGACAGGAGAAAGGGAACGGATGCAGATGACTGCGGCTATGGCCGAAGCAGCAGTTTATATAGCAATGGTGGGCGGCGGAGGGACATACGTGTGGCGCCGGAGTATCATTAATGTGGGCGGCAGAAGGATGGACGGATGGCACTTGTGTCGTTTGAAGGCGGAGCAATCGCCTACACCGGGAAGCGGGGCGGGCGGCGCTGACCGTTTCGGGCGGAAAGCGCGCGCATGCGAGGGAGGCGGTCTGGGTGGGCCAGGGCAGTCAGACTCGTGCTTGGGAGCGGGTCAGACCACTGTACTCAGCTCTAATAAAATTCATGAAGTTTTCAACCCCCTCGACATATGCAGCGGAGAATCTTCAAGAAGAAGTTATCCAAGTCCTGTCCATCTGTTAGACATACAAATTAGTTCTTCTACTAGATATTACAGGAAAAACATATATGTTTTTTACGAAGTCCAGAAAAAAATACCTAGGTCGATGTCTAAAGCTATGGCAAGATATTTGGGCGAGCGGATCTAAGTAACGAAGTATATTTAAAGCTAATTCAGCAAACAGATTAGAGTGCTAAATAATGGCAGGCTGTTTCAGCGGTCAATGAGGCCGAGCACACAGCCATCAAACTATCGAATTCCATCGCAGCAATAAAGATCGTGTATAAAACGGTGTAGAGCTATTTCACCTAACAGATTGGCTACTAGACCATGGCAATCTACGTCACAATAAATATATGGCAGGATATTTTAGCAACTAATCGGGCTTGGCATGCCATCTCAGCTAAGCAGATTGAGTGCAGAACAGGGCAAGGAAGCTTCTTAAGCAGAGCATATTGACTGTAAACTACTTCGGCAAACAGTGAGATTAACATCGTCTATCAGCTAACATTCAGCGCTACACCGACAAGCATGGGGCCTCAGTCTAGAATGCGCGTACCATGGGAGAAGCTGACCGCTGTGCGTCTCCACACGAATGTCGCCAGCGGTGGCGGCGCTGACTGCCGTGCGCCTCCACAAGAACGTCACCAGCGGTCACGACACGGGTAGAGGACGACAGTCCACGAGAGCATACTGTGGGAGCGAGAGGATCGCCGTGCGTCCCCTCGATGAACCGCGGCGCCGACATATCAGCGTGGCAGGGAGGTCGGCTTTGGCGGAGCGAATAGAGTGGAGGGGAGCGGGGGGATGTGGGTTTGGGGAATATTATTGGCTAGTTGGCCGAAGGGCGGTTGAACTTGGGATTTGGGGGGAATTTTTGGGGGGTGGATTCCGCGCGGTGGGCGGGGGGAGTTTGGCGCATGGTCGGTTTCTCCAAGTGCAGTCCCACGTGTCAGTGAAGAGGCAAGCCGAAGCGCGTTCCATTTGCGTGAGCCGTGTGCAGGACCGAACGTGTGTGGGGTGCAATGCGACCGCGACAGGGGTTCTGTGAGTGTACCGGCTTTTTACCTTTTAAACTAGGTGCTTCGCCCCCTCAAAACAATTTTGGCGCTTCGCGTGATCCATCGATACTACTACTAGTAATCCGGTAATCCCGATTAAAACGGCGCGCCCGGGTCTTTTCCCGTGCGTTATGCTGGGAGGTTGGCTTACTTGTTTTTTTAGGACGAGTAATGCTACACCTACGTAATCCAGTTACGTAATTAACGTAATGTGAAACGTGTGAGCTGTTGATTGTAGATTGAGAGGAGGGAGGGGCCCACCACCATGAAAATCAGGGAGGAGAGAGAGAGGCAATTTACGGTAACCCTTTCGTAGGTTCCCGTAGATGTAGAAAGATGTGAAATGCGTGAATGTGTAGTGGACGTACTATTGGAGTGCCTAAGATAAATTGTGTATGTAGACCCTATGTGTTTATTTACTTCACATGTTAGCTTTGTCTCGATTCAATAAAAAGTAGAGTTGGTGATGATGGTGTGCCTGCCATCCTGCAATATAGGCCGTCCGATCTATATCTAACGGATAGGAAGGAAACTATGACAATTTACCCGCACTCCTCTCCACATTTGCAGATAAGGCCTTCCCTCGTTCATCCTTTTCTCCCACAAGATCTTGATGCTGTGCAACGCATGGGCATCTTGCTAGTACTCCTAAAATATACACCGGCCGAGATTAATGCAAAAACGACAGATTTTCATTACATTTCAAACTTTTATAGGACAGAAAAATAAAAGAAACCCGACCCTAACCTATCCTATGGTGGCGACCGACATCCTCCATCTGTGATCTCCATGTACGGGGGTGTGGTTCAAGACCCGTGAAGTGAAGGTGTGGTCTCCGGCGAGGAAGAGTAGAACACGGGAGACGGACCGGCCAGTTGGCACACCATGCCCTGCCGCCTCCCATGTCCTACTCATCCTCGGAGGAGTCCCGGACCTCGGCGGTGCCGGACGTTGGACTGCGGCAAGTAGGACTCGTGGCTAACGGTGCTCCAGTCGTTTGCCGCCAGCATGGCCACAGCTTGTGCGATCGCGTCCGCGTCCGTCTACGCCGCTATTGCATCGCGAGTGGCGACTTGAGCGAGGGCGGTGACCTCGAGATTCATCCCTGAAGACAAGCTCTCCTGCAGAGCGTACTCGCGGTTGATGGCGGATGTGGTGCCAGGTAGCAGGACGATGCGCTATGGTGCAGAGGTCAGCTGGGCGTTGCCGCTTTAAGTAGCGCATTTCGGTGAGGCCAAGCATCTGGGTGCGTCATTAAGTCGCCGGAGTTCGTTCCTCGGGCACCGAGCCTCTTAACGACGGCATACGGACGGACGACATGAACGCGGGCAGCTGGCGCCGGCTGGGAACGCACCGTGCGACGGCACGAGGGACGAGGATTTTTGGTGTGCCAGGGTAGTCAAATGCGGTCGTGGCAACGTTGGAGATGCCCTTTGCTCACATGCGACCCCACATGTCATTGAAAAAGCAAGATGACCTGGCATGGTCTCAGGTCCTGGGGATGCAGTTGGCCACGCTACACCACTCCGCGGACGCGTCGTGGCGCGCACGCACTTCGGCACCCCGTGCATCCTCGACGAGCCGGGTGTTGATCTGTTGGTCGTGTCACAACGCTAACGCCACCCTCGGCACACTAAAACCGACCGTGTCCAGTGACGATGAGCGTGTCGCTCACCGCAGTCGCCGTGTCCAGAGGCGGTGCTGGAGTTGCGCCACGTTGCTGGCCCCCGTGACCCACATGAACGGTTCCTGGTGGCAAGGAGGTCGTGGTCCAGCTCCTCCATTGGACTAGTCTGCGCCACGTCGTCCCGACAAGTGTGCCCCACATGTCGGTTTCCCTGTTTTCCCGGCCATATTCAAGCGTCAGTGCTCCGCGTTGTGCATTAGGCGCAGAACAGGTGGTTTTTGTGCCCTGGTTCAAATGTGGTACAGTACCAAGTTGTTACCCTAGCCCCAAGTGTGGTGGTTTTGGGTATGGTACCACCCTTTTCTTTTTCAAGTAGTGATGCGTAACACTTGATTAAGTAGCTGGATGGTGTGCTAAATGTAGGTGTCCGACTGTTTGAAAGAATAATTGAGGTGTGCCCGGTCCGTGCCCGCATTTAGGGGTCCAACTTACCATGTTCCGACAGTACTAACTATACTAGTCCCTGCGTACTCCCCCTGTTTTTATTTACTCCGCATTTTAGCTTTGCTCAAAGTCAAACTTTGTAAACTTCGACAAAGTTTATAGACAGGAATAATAACATATAATATAACAAATCAATACCATTAGATTCATTATTGAATATACTTTCACATCATATAGATTTGTTATTGTAAATGTTTATATTTCTACTCTTACTAGCAAGATGCCCGTGCGTTGCACGTAACATCAAGATGCATTTGTATGACTAGTTTATCTTGTGAGAGAAAAGGATGAACGAGGGAAGGCCTTATTTGCAAATGTGGGGAGGTGTGTGGGTACCTTTTTGCAAAATTGCCATAGTTTCCTTCCTATCCGTCAGATATAAATCGGACGGCCTATATTGTAGGATGGCAGGCACACCATCATTACCAACTCTGTTTTTTATAAGAGTCCGTCCGATTTATATCTGACGGATAGGAAGGAAACTATGGAAATTTTGCAAAAAGATACCCACACCCCTCTCCACATTTGCAAATAAGGCCTTCCCTCATTCATCCTTTTCTCCCACAAGATAAACTACTCATACAAATACATCTTGATGTTCCGTGCAACGCACGAGCATCTTGCTAGTGTAGATAGAAAGCAGAGTTGGTGATGATGGTGTGCCTGCCATCCTGCAATATAGGCCGTCTGAGCCATATCTAACGGATAGGAAGGAAACTATGACAATTTACCCGCACTCCTCTCCACAATTGCAGATAAGGCCTTCCCTCGTTCATCCTTTTCTCCCACAAGATCTTGATGTTCCGTGCAACGCACAGGCATCTTGCTAGTTTTCAATAAATTTGATCAAATTTTATGAAGTTTGACTTCGGTCAAACCTAATATGCAGAGTAAATGAAAACAGAGGGAGTATCTTACTCTGTGACCAAGACGGAAGGGAAAACGAGACAACTTATTGTTTATTTGAGTTGTTCAAGTATAATCATGTGGCGTTGCTTATTTCTCATTCCTCTCCAACCCTCTTCTCCATCGATCAAGCCGTCCTCTGGCCGAGTCCCTCCTCCCACATGCCTCATTTGAACATTCCGCCGAGTATCATTCGCATGTGGGTCTAGACCATGCTTGTATTTCCAATGTTGTAATTTGTCCGACATGCATACAAACAAACGGTTCGTTTAAAGTTTCAGTTTTCCTCCACTACGTGTCGCTTCCTGTCTTAGTTTTTATATCCCATTCAGTTAATGCCCTAACACATCTTGACGAGATCGATTGATGTTGAGAGATCAATTGCGTGTCGTGCAAGGAGATAAAGTTTGGTCTGTTTCTATGATAGAAATGACCCGCGGGGGGGGGGGGGGGTGGGGTCTGTGGGGATCAGAGGGATTATATTGTACATTCATAAGGGAAACGAACGTATTGTACCCACCATAGTCCTCTTTCAATCGATCTCCGGACCCCGAGATGAAATCGAGAGAGAACGAGTGGGTGCATGTGTGATACCTAAGGCAGATTCAAAATTTTGAACCGGTGATCATAGCATCTGCAAATCATATAAAGGGCATTCAATGTTCGTTTCGCTTTTGAACGTACAATATACTCCCTCAGATCCTTTCTAGTTTACATATAAGTTTTATGTGTAGTCAAAGTATCTCTACTTTGATCAAACTTACAGAAAAAAGTATCAACATTCAACAACGCCCAGTCAATATTGTTAGATTCGTACGCACTCCTAGATTTGTATTCAAACAGAGATGGTTTCCAATTTGTTTTCAACATGTGAATGTTCTTGTTCTCGCGCATGCTCTTCCTACTAGGATTTCGCCACGTATAGCCAGTCCAATAGTAACTTTTTTTAAGCTCCCTGTCCAATAGTACTAGTGGAGTACTAACAACATCTGTAGTAGAGTATAAAGTGCTCATAGTACTCCCTCCTTCCATTTATATAGGGCCTAAGAGCAAGTACAATAGTGGGCTTATAGCCCGCTTACATGGCACTTTTGCCTATGTGGAGGAGAGAGATGTGAAAAAGTAAGGGGAGTGAGCTCTCATGCAAGAGCCTAGCTATATACGCATTCCTAGGTAAATGCAATAAATATGAAGAAAGAGATAGAGAGGAGATGGAAAAAAGTACTAATTCAATAGCCAACCTTATATTTTGTGTGTGGAAAATAGCCAACCTTATAGCCCACACTATTGTATGAGTGCATATAGATGATGGCTATAGATGACATGGCAGTTCCTTATACCCATCGCCTGGCTATATTATTAACCATGCTCTAATGCGTTTTTCAAAACCACAATTGACTATTGACAAGATTAATAGTACATGAGATGTATAATGTGAAAATCATATCATTGGAAGCTCCTTTCACATACGAATTTGACCGTATGCTTTGTGTAAGTTGCATGTCATATATTATTACTCTAACATTTGGTCAAAGTTAGCCTCGGAAAACGCATTAGGCCTTGTATAGTAGATGGAAGGAGGGAGTAGTAGTGGAAGTGGATCTTCTGACGTAGTTAACCCTGCCTTACCCTCCCTTTCGGTCACTTACTGGCGGGCCCCATGCTTGCTAGGCCCCGCATGTCAGTTACTCAATGGGTTCGGCCACGTGAGGGGATCCTCATCCATAGTAGTATACACCCTCTGTTTTTATTTACTCCGCATAAAACGGAGGGAGTGGTAGTATAGATGACGCAGGCGGGGGAGGGGGAGGGACGTCGGTTTGCTCTCAACGACGGTCCCACAAGCGAGCGAAAACGCAAGACGAAGCACGTTCCATTCGGTGAGCGACGTGGAGGGTCCAGTGTGGCGTGCAACACGAATGCGACAAGAGCGATGTATAGTCAAAACCGATTGACCGGTCGTCACGGGAACCACTATTCACACCAGAACCTTCGCTGCTCGGCCTACGCCAGCCACTGCCCCAAAACCACACCTCCTCTCCAGCCCATTCCCCCACCTTTCGATCCCCTAGCCCGCATCAAGCATCCCCTAGTTCGCCGGAAAGCCATGGTGCGCCGCAAGATCACGTACTACAAGATGCTGACGCCGGAGCGCCGCGTAGAAATCGCGGCGGCGGTCGGCACCACAGATCTCCGTTCCCAAGCTCGCTTTGCGGCGGGCCAATCCCCGAGTTCTCTGGAGCCAAGCTACGAGGAGGAGGAAGCCGGTCCAATGTTCATGGCGGAGGTCGCGATGCAGAAGGCCCCCGATGGGTATGCGACGATGGACGTCGACTTCATGCCGGCATCCGGGCCCCCCATGGTGCAGGCAGACCCGTTCAACCTGGCAATACTAAAGGAGGACCGGGAGGCAGAGGCTCAAATCGACGCTGAGCGCGCACATGCCGCTGCCATCGAGGCTCTCCTCCAGGCCGAACCGGATGTCGCGTATGTGAATGGGGCAGCGGAGGCTCAAGTCGACGTGGAGTGCGCAGATGCCGCTGCCATCGAAGCCCTCCTGCAGGCGGAACCGGACGTCCTGGACTTGAACCGGGCAGCGGAGGCTCAAGTCGACGCGGAGCGCGCGGATGCCGCTGCCATCGAGGCCTCCTGCAGGCGGAACCGGACGTCCTGGACTTGAACCGGGCAGCGGAGGCTCAAGTCGACGCGGAGCGCGCGGATGCCGCTGCCATTGAGGCCCTCCTGCAGGCAGAACCGAACGTCCTGGACTTGAACCGGTCGGTGGAGGCTCAAGTCGACGTGGAGCGCGCGGATGCCGCTGCCATCGAGGCCCTCCTGCAGGCGGAACCGGACATCCTGGACTTGAACCAGGCGGCGGAGGCTCAACTCGACGTGGAGCCCGCGGATGCCGCTGCCATGGAGGCCCTCCTGCAGGCGGAACCGGACGTCCTGGACTTGAACCGGGTGGTGCTCTTGTACGTACAGAGCACCCGCACGCTCCGCATGAACGAGTAGCCGGAGGCCAAGGACAACCACGGTGCGGAGACACACGTCGGCAGGTACGGCTGGTTCGCGCCGGCAGCCAAAGACGACGAGGCCGTCTCGTTCCACAAGCAGTGATAGTTTTTCTTTATGTTGTTGTTTTTAGGGATCTTTTGCTGTGTAAAAACATATATTGTTATGCAAGTCGCTTGACTTTCATCATTTGGGTCAGTCTACCATTTCAGTCGGTTGGATGAATATCCTACGTCTCCTAACCCTCTTCCTCACCTCTTCTACTTCCCCAAAGGACCACCGCACGGGCCATACGGATCCTCCCCAACATGCGGTTGGATAAACATACTGTCTCTACTCTTATAAAAAGCCGAGTTGGTGATGATGATGTGCCTGCCATCTTGTAATATAGACCGTCCGATCTATATCTAACGGATAGAAAGCCTGCACCTCTCTCCATATTTACAGATAAGGCCTTGCCTCGTTCATCCTTATCTCCCACAACCTCATTGCTGAGCAATTAAAAAGGAAGTCTCTAGAACAATCTAGCATGGTGGCCGCTGCCGCCTGCCAGCGCCGTCCATCCCCATGCCTCCACCCAGTTCGACCACCAGTCACCACCACGCTCCACTCCTCCTCACCTTATCTCTCATCTTTCATTTTTTCGATGAAACTCTTGAGATACCATTTTTCCGATAAAATTCTCGAGATTTCATTAGTTTTTACACATGGGATTACTCCTGCATGGGTCAATCACAACAGGTGTTTTGTAAAAAAATGCATCTTGATGTTCCCTGCAATGCACGGGCATCTTGCTAGTATGAACGAAAATTATGTGTCAGCGGTAGGATGGCTGAGTTTGGTTTATTCACATGCGGTAGCACGTGTCAGTGAGGGTGCGTTCCCTTGGTTGGGTTTGCAGCATGCAGGAGTGACTGTATGAGGGTGCGGTGCGACCGCGATAGCCGTGCGCAAGTGTACCTCCTTTTCATTTTGAAAACTTTAGGCAAGCTTGGCAAAAATGTGTGGCGAAGTATGGCAATGCAAGGCCTAGACCCAAACAGGATACAAGTACATACGTACTAGGAGTAGTAGTGTTAAAAACAAAGGCGGGGTTTTCCTTCGTGGGATTAATCGATACAAATCCTCATTTGACGTGTCAATTAATGCGTATTTTTTCTCCAAATCCCAAAGAGCTAACCATCTCACTCCTCATCGCTTGATTAATGTAGCGCCATGCAAACCAACCTTCTCACTTCTGCATGCATGCAAGGGTATATTAATGTCCTTGGTTGCTAGTACGCGACAAACCCCATCAATTTTGCCTCGATTAGTGTTAGTGGCCTTTTGCAAATTGTAATTTTGATATACTGGCCTTGTGTACAAAAAATGGAGGTAGTAACTATTTGAATTCCTTCCCCATTGCAGTGGCGTCGATGATATCTCGAATGTTCTGGTTTGGCGAAGTGCGTTCGACGGAGAACACCATTGAGGGAGACCACAAAAAGTCATTCGCAAGTGCCACCTGCAAGCGAAGACAACCGCCTCATTTGCATCCAGGAAGTCCGTTGAACCAAAGGACGCATAAATGTACTAGTACTACTAGTACACAATAGCGCCGTCCGTCCAGCTTAGTGCGGTGAGGTGGTTTCTCGAAGAAGACGATGGAGAAGCGCAGTCAGCGAAGAGTGAAATGATGGTTGCTTCGTCTGTGCTTTGTGATTTGACGCCTCACTGCTTTGTGATTTGTGATAGAAGGGACAGGGGAGTAGACTCTGTGCTCTATACTGTACATGCGTCCTAAGCACGGGAGAAAGAGGAGAGACGTTGCATTTTCTATTCCTTCAATCAATCAATCAGGGAGCTTCGGTTCCATCTTTTTGGCTTTGGCAGCACCGTCCACAATGGTTCCCATAGATGCCAAAAGCTATTTTCACATTTGGCTACACATTGTGGATGCCCTTAACCGTACCACTTGGTTTTGCTCCTGTGTGCTATCTATACAAATCTCAATTATATTGATCTAAAAAATTATAGAATCAAGATTAGTAAAAACAAGGTGATTTTGCCGCGCCGATGGCGGGGGAGGTTTCTTATTTTTAGAGGACGTTGGCCTGGCGGTTCGCTAACACGCGGTCCCACGTGTCAGTGCTTTACCAAGCCGATCTGCGTCCCACATGAGGCAGAACAACGGCAGAAGCAACACGTGGTTAACTTGAAGAAGATGAGGGAGGAGCGGATTCAGCAACGAGTGAAATGATGGTTGCTTCGTCCCTCCAACTTCTTTTTTAGCATTATTACTTCGTCCCTCCAACTTAACTGCGGGAAAGGTGCAGCTGTGTGATTTGACACCTCATTGCTCATTAGTACGCCAGCGCCATGACTGGGGTGCTTCCGCCCTGCTGCTCTGCACTGTATTTCGGTATGACACGTGGACCCGGAAGCTTGATGTCCCACATGTCGGCGAAAGGGACTAGAACATTTATGAAAGCGAGTGCTCCACTCTTACGAGGGAGGAGTACACGACACGGTGGCCCAGTGAACTGTTACTTGTACTGTATAGTACTATAGTACTATAGTTTTGCTGTTTCGCACGATCCATCGATACAAACCCGATTAAACAGAAAGGGCGGGATTTTTCCCGCGCGGTAGATGATACTGGCCATACATTTCAAAGGCAATTTTAATGTATGCAAACTGAATAATTAAGTAACAATATGATATCTAGTAAAACTAAAAACACATTGATTTGTTGTGTTAGAGTGTAGTAGTAGTGCTGCATTGCATAGTTGTTAGATGTAACATGCGAGAACGTGTAGAGATGTAGTTTTGGAGGGCCTACAGAGAGAAAAGCGTAATACGGTCACCAGACTTAGAATACGCTCATTACGGTCACTATATACGTTTTGCGGAGATTATACGGTCACTGGCTCACCGTTCAGCATTGGATTGCACTCTGTTGACCGGCCAAATAGTCTACATGGCACCATGTTGACTAGTTAAATTGACCATGTTCCTTGTGGGTCCCACCTGTCAGTTCGCATAGGAAAAAGGTCGGATAAACACAAATTTACGCAGGCGCGACAAGACTCCAACCCGTGCGTGCATGCAGTTCGCGTGCATGCGTGCATGTGCATATAATCACCTCACCAGATCCTTTGTGTTAAAAAAGACGGCTCAGCATCCGCTGTGCCCGCGGTCAAGACTTCAAACCACCGTCCAATATTTTTTTGTCGTTTGTTTTCATTCTTACTAGCAAGATGCCCGTGCGTTGCACGTAACATCAAGATGCATTCGTATGACTAGTTTATCTTGTGATAGAAAAGGATGAACGAGGGAAGGCCTTATTTGCAAATGTGGAGAGGTCTGTGGGTACCTTTTTGCAAAATTGCCATATTTTCCTTCCTATCCGTCAGATATAAATCGGATGACCTATATTGCAGGATGGCAGGCACACCATCATCACCAACTCTGTTTTTTTATAAGTGTAGAGTAGATACAAGCCGACAGGTGGGCCCAGTGGTAGTGAGATAATGTGATGCAACACTAGAGGTGCCACGTGGAGCGTTTAACTGGTCAACTAGTCGTGTCTTGAGCAAATACAGAGATGTACGGTGAGCCCGTGACTGTATAATAACCGCAAAACGTAAATGGTGACTGTAATGAGTGGATTCTGAAGTCCAATGTACGTATCGTGCTTTCGCTTCAAATACAATGATCGTCATTGTATATATCGCGAGAGAAAGATGAAACATGCATGAATGTGCTGGGGGCGTACTTTTAGAGGACCTGGAGATAGTTTGTGTGCGTACGTGAAAGGGGCGTAGAGGGGGTGTATGCGATGGAGAGAGAGATGCTCTTCGTTTCTCTTTATTATGACTAGCTTTATATATGGTATAAAAATATAAAAATTCACAGTGTGGAATAAATATCATTGTGGGCACCATGCAATGCATATTAACGTTCATACTCCTCCATATAACTTTGTAATGTTGTATATATGTAGAAATTCTAAAATAATTTTTTGGCCACACTTTATTCAAAAGGAATGTTGTATGCGAAATAAACGTGAAGAGAGGGCTTTTTAGATCAATGGGGTACGTGATGTAACATGTGTGAATGTGTAGTTGATGTATTTGGCAGGGCCTAGAGAGGTATGTGTGTGTATTACGTATTCGAGAGAGGCATGGATAGAGGGCCAGCGGGGGGCGTGGGCGTGGGAGAGATAGCACGACAAATGAGGGAGTTCTAGAGAGAGAGAGACTCCCTTGAGTGTGTATATGCAAGGGGAGGGGATAGAGGCACAAGGAGATTTTTTGTGTGTGGTGTCTATGTTGGTATGTGTGGGTGTGAGAAGATAACGAGACCTGGGGGCAGAGGGTGTGTCGCCGCGTGAGGTCCGGTGGGCCGAGGTGAGGCCCTTGGTTCAGTTCCGTCCTGCGCCACATTGGTCGGCCCGTACGCATTTAGGGAGACCCATGGATGACTAGTCGTACAAGACAAAGATAGCAGAATCATGAAGGACTCTGTGTCCACTGACAAAGCCGGCTAGGATTTGTAACCCTAGGTCCTCGGACTAAGGTAACCCCTTATCTCTGATATTACTATTCATCCAACCTAACTTTAAGGGGCATCCTACATAATGCTCTGCTAGAATCATACTCGTCGATTAGGAAGAGAGGTCTGAGACAATGCGTGAGAGACAGGCCTAAAGATAATGTGTGTACAGGAGACACGTAGGCAGGTCTATGTATATAGAAATGGGTCAATGGGGATTGTGCGTGTGTATGCTTGTGAGAGGAAGAGTGCTTGTGATAAAGGTTAGTGAAAACAGTCGTAAATGGTTACGAGAGGGAGGGAGGGTTATATCGAGAGCATGCCTGCGAGAAAGACTCCTCGTGAGAGAGTGTGTGAGCATGTGTGAGAGACCACCAATGGAGAGTGAAACTACACGTAAAAGACTGATGTACACATTGATTAAAGATATAAATTGTATCCAAATATTAGGATGGGATCATGATATTTGCAATTCACGTAAGGAACGGTCATTGATCCATCAGACATCTAGATTCTATCGAATTTGAGAATGTCTATGTTATTCTTCGACATAATTGATCCACATAGTTAGTATTTTGAACTCCAGACAATGCATCGCTTTAGCAATCGAATATAAACGTGAGTATAGTTCATGTTGTGTGTGTAAAGCACATTATATATACAGAAGTTACACAATGAACATTATAAATAGCTAGCTATGAACTAGCATATATTTGAATTCAACTTAAGGTGGTTTAAAAAAATCGAATTCAACATGAAGTCCATTCAATTATTTGAATTTGAAATCATATCATGGCATTTGTAAATCATACCTAAATTATGGGGGCACCAATCTTTCCTCTGCTTTTCTACATAATAGCATATATAGTCGTGTACAAAATAGATTAAAATTTAGCTCCTCCATTCCAAAATAATCGTAGTTATAGGATTTTAAAGTGTCAAAATTTCAAAAAGGAAGTGGATAATTTAATGAGGTTTTCAAACATACAAGGTCAAATTTAACCTTGTCTATTTAGGTCAATCCTCAAAGTTCAAGAGTACTCTAAACGTGAATGCTTCTGTTTCAAAATTTCGAACGAAGCGCCAAAAGAGCCTCTACTCGCCCGAAATCGCGTGAGACCAATGTTTGGTAGTAGAAGGAAATTACTTTTCTAACTCCGACCCGTGAAACCTACCGGCCCGACGTCCAAAGGTCTAAACCGGGGTAGGTTTGTAGCTTCATCTAGACGCCACGCAACCGCCTCCAAAAACATTCATACACAATGGCCGCCTAAGCACACATGCACGCGGCCGAAATCGCTCCCGCCCACTATTTGGGACACCTGGGATTACCATCCTTCCCCCGACCCGCAGTAGGTCTGTCGTGGAATTGTCACGGCAGATGTCCTGGTGTGAGGACTTAGTCGTGGAGCCATCGCAACGTAGTTAGCTTAAAGGGGTTAAATAGGACAAAGGACATGAGGAGTTTATACTGGTTCGGCCCCTTGCGGTGAAGGTAAAGGCCTAATCCAGTTTGAGGTGGTATTGTTAGGGTTTCGATGACAAGGGAGCGAATACGCTAAGCCTGGCTCTCGATCTGATGTTTTTTGTCTTAAACCACCGCCGGGTCGTCCCTTTATATATACAGGTTGACGCCTTGCGGTTCACAGAATCCCGGCCGGCTCATAAACGTGTCCGGCTCGGTTTCTATCCTTTCTTATATTACAGCACAAGTCATACATCATATGATGGTTTACATCTACGGGCCCTAATCCGCCTTTGGGCCTTAGGCATTGCTCTAGCTGCATGTGGGCTTTTTCCGCTTCTGCACTCAAATCTAGGTGTTGGATCAAACAGGAAAGTAGTGGGGAAAGTTGTATACCATGAATCTAGGACGTGGTTCAAAGAGGAAAGGAATGGGGGAAAGTTGTGGGAAAAGTTGTATAGCATGAATCTAGGACGTGGTTCAAAAAGGAAAGGAAGGGGGAAAGTTGTATCGCATGAATCTAAGACGTGGTTCAAAGAGGAAAGGAATGGGGGAAAGTAGTGGGGAAAGTTGTATAGCATAAATCTAGGACGTGGTTCAAAGAGGAAAGGAAGGGGGAAAGTACTAGTACAGACTGGCTATCCAGCACCTACGTTGGTCGAAAAGGGAAAACAATGACAAACGCAGTACGCACATCTGTAACAAACTGATCTTTTGTTTTGGGGGACAAGGCTGTAGAGTTTGAGCAGGACTAGATTTGCTGCGCTCACATAGGGAAAGGTGTCTAAAGATAACAAAACTGGGACCAAATCAAATATGCTCCTTGGTTGTTTGTTCTTTGTTGCAACAGACCGTGCATCACCCCAGTACATCGGTAGATGCACATGGTGCTGGTGCATCCACTGTCCCGTGCAACTCTTTAGCTGTTGTTAATCTAAGGCACTGTTTGGTTAAAAACTCCCTAGTCCCTACCTGCTTGGTTCCAGGGACTAAACATGGACTAGAGGTTATTAAATGACATGCTAAAAGACCATGTTACCCCTAGTAATGAACTAATAGAGACAAGGTGTGATGCGTGGCAGGGGCAACTGTTGGAAAAAGTCCCAAAAAGACTCTCCCTCGGGGTCTTCTTTCTTTAGTCCCAAATGCCCACTTTTAGTCCCTAAAAGTCCCTCTTGTTTGGTTTAGATGGGACTGACACGGAGTTTTTTTAGTCCCTCCGCCAAAATGTCCCTGTAAACAAACACCCTCTAATAATGCCGCTGGAAAATTGATGCAATGCCACAGTTAAAATCAAATTACATGTTTAACGAATTTTATTGTTAATATAATCTCTCTGTTAATATTAATTAATGCCACCGTTTGAGAAATGCTACTGCCTTGCTTTGTTTCCCATTTAGATAAGGTATATGCTTCTATTTGTTGGCCTCTATGTCATCCACCGTTATTGACCACTAGTTGTTTTTTTTGCACCTCTGTGTAAACAGAGTTATCTACTTCACCTCGTTGCCATTGTGACCTTTTGTTGCACTGCACAAAACACTTTTGTTTTAAGAGTGTTTTGTGCAGTTCAACCAAAATGTTACACCGACAACGTTGCTTGATTGCTTGATCTTAGTGGAACTGCACAAGAGGAGATCTTACTTCCTATCCGTTTGGCAAATTTGGTTCAGATCTTCTTCTTGTGAGTTGTTTGAGTTCCGCGTCATGAGAGGTCAGTACTAGCCTTCTTTCACATGATTCTGCAGTGTGCTTTCATATGTTGTCTTACTTGTACGGTAATATTGCTTGATTTTAGTGAACTGCCCAAATGGAGACAAGACTTCCAATCTGTATGTGCACCGTAATATCCCATTGAGGTAAGATAAGGATATTTCACAACTGTTGGCCTGTATTTTGCCACTTCCATCAGAAAATTAATGTCATTGTTTAGTGCTATACTTGTGCAACCTAATTGACATGCCAAATCTTACATTGAAGGCGAAGCTTGTCTGTTATTGAACCAAGTGATGAAGGGGAAGAACAAGCGGAAGAAAAACAAAAATCAACTCCCGGTGATGTAATGAAGCACTGGAACTGTGATGACACAAGTAATGATATAGTTTTGCATCTTAATTTATTGCAATGGCTGGAATGAGCAATTGTTTTGCCACTGATTTGATGCCACTCTTAATGTAATACATAATTATCTCTACTTGTGCAAACAGGGATCTTCTTTGAAGATACCATATATTTTAGTGGAACTGCACAAGAAGATGTTGGAAACATTAAACTAATCGAGGAGTATATAGTAAGCATGGCCACCACAGTACATAGCAACAGATGGTTCCGGAGAAGTGCTTCATCTGTATGCTCTACACAATAAGCCTCCTGACAAAGGTTGGTACTCACCCACTGATTTCATCCATATGATTGAGCTTTGTCATCTCTATTGGTGTTGTGCTACTGTTTAGATACTGTCATGAAAAAGTGGTATTGTCCTTGAGAAGTGCTTCATCTGTGCTGTTTTAAATATTTCCTTTCCTTTTTTCAAGCAAACAGGGATGCTAGCATTTAGTTGTCCTCTTGTCTTTGCACAACAGGATCATCCTCCTCTGAAGAAGAATATGGAGTACGTGAAGTGACTAGTTCCGATCGTGCCAGGATGAAGAAGCCCTGTCTATCTTCTCATCCGAAGGAGCAGTTGAAGGATGGTTACATTACTCCCCACAAGACCAAACTAACTTCAGCTCAAAAGGAGTGACAAATCTCCATTTTCTTGCTGTGATGCGCGAATACAATGTTGTTCTAGGATTCTTTCCGGTGAGTTCCATTTTTCTAAAAGTGTGCTCTACATGGACCATGTAGGTGCCTGTTTAAACTGTCAATTCATAGTATAGTTTGCTTTATACTAATCACTTTTTTTGTATTTGTGCAAACAGGGGTGCTCAGCTTGATTTCAATGGGAACTGCACAAAATGTTCATGAATACATCGAATCATTAATTTCCACGACAAGAAAGGAGGTGCCGATAAGTTCAAGGCGTTGCAACATATAAGGGCGAAATCATACAAGCTACGCGCGAATTTGGTTGATTTTGGTGGAACTGCACAAAAAGAACAACTGGTTTATTTAGCACGAGGTGCCATGTCAGTGTCCAAACTGATGGCAAACCCTGCCCATTCCACAATCGTAGGCATTTGATATTTTGGAATGGGCCAACCTTGTCAAATTTTGCTCATTGATTTTAGCAAGAAGACATGCGTTTGATATTTTCGAATGGGACGCCCTTTGCTGTTGAGGGAGTCCAGGATTAAGGGCCTCGGGCGTCCGGCCTGTTGGACATGGGCCGAACTGATGGGCTATGAAGATACGAAGATCGAGGACTCCCCCCGTATCTGGATGGGACTCTCCTTGGCGTGGAAGGCAAGCTTGGCGACCGAATATGAAGATTCCTTTCTCCGCAACCGACTTTGTTCAACCCTAGCCCCCTCCGGTGTCTATATAAACCGGAGGGCTTAGTCCGGAAAGGACATATAGTCATACAGGCTAGACTTTTAGGGTTTTAGCCATTACGATCTTGTGGTAGGTCAACTCTTGTAATACTCATATTCATCAAGATCAATCAAGCAGGAAGTAGGGTATTACCTCCATAGAGAGGGCCCGAACCTGGATAAACATTGTGTCCCCCGTCTCCTGTTACCATCGACCTTAGACGCACAGTTCGGGACCCCCTACCCGAGATCCGCCGGTTTTGACACCGACATTGGTGCTTTCATTGAGAGTTCCACTGTGTCGTCCCCAAAAGGTTTTTGATGGCTCCTTCACTCATCAACAACGATGCCGTCCGAGGGGAGACCTTCCTCCCCGGACAGATCTTTGTGTTCGGCGGCTTCGCACTACGGACCAACTCGCTTGGCCATCTGGAGCAGATCGATAGCTACGCCCCTGGCCATCAGGTCAGATTCGGGAGCTTGAACTACATCGCGGACATCCGCGGAGACTTGATCTTCGACGGATTCGAGACCACGGCAGCCGCCCCCTATCCCTACGATGAACATGATTTAAAAATGTCATCACACCATACTCAGGAAATTGCACCTGTAACCACTCCGGCCTTGGATCCAGAGCAGACCGCGCCATCCGAGGACGGGAGGATCAATCCCACCATGGAGGCCACAGATTCCGCGGCGTTGGAGCCGCACACAGACTTAACCTCATGTGATGTCTATGTCACCGGAACTTCGGACTCGTCTCCGGCTATAAGCTCCAAACCATGTGCGTCCGCGGACGCCGAGCTTGATTGGTTATCGATCTTCGAATTCAGCACCGCAGATATCTCGGCACTTGCCTTTGGGCGATGTGTTAAACTCATTAAGAAACCTGTCCTTAGCAGGGGACTCGCACCCGAACTATATCCGGCTTGAACCGGAGGCTGATGACGGGGAATTTCGCTTCCCACCCGCCACCCACTACATAGCACTGTCGATGACATGCTCGGCTACGGCTCCGAAGACATCGACGGTATGGACGGCGATGCAGATGAGGAGCATGGCCAAAACCCGCCGACTTCCGGACGCTGGACGGCCACTTCTTCGCATGACGTATATATGGTGGATACACCCAAAGAGAACAACGACGAGGAGAAGGAAAAGCCAGTTGAGGATGAGCCTCCTAAGACACAACCAAAGCACCGGCGTCAGCGGCGCTGCTCTAAATCCCGCCGCCGCAAGGATAGCAACACCGGCACAGGAGATAATCACACTCCGGACGGTGCCGAAGAAAACGAAGACCCTGTGGGGACAACCTCCAAACAGGATGAATGGGAAGACGGGCACATTAGTCCTGATGAACAGGCCATAAACGAAGACTCGGAGGACAGTAATTACCTTCCACCCTCCAAAGACGAAGAGAGCCTCGGCAATGAGGATTTTATCGTGCCTGAGGAGCCTCTTGAGCAGGAGGGCTTTAAGCGCCGGCTAATAGCCACTGCAAGGAGCCTGGAAAAGAAGCAGCAGCAGCTTCAAGCTGACCAAGAGCTGCTCGATGATAGATGGACCGAAGTCCTAGTCGCCGAGGAATACGGCCTTAGCGTCCCAGCTAAATTTTACCCGAAGCGCAAATTGCTAGCCCAGTTCGTTGATGAGGTGCCGGTGCCCATACCATCATCACACTATGCAGCTAATCGACCACAACGCAGTCAGGACAGAGCGGCAACTCAAGCTGAACACCAGGCCGCCCCACCTCCCCGCACAGGCAGAGGTAAAACAGCTCCGGATCATACACATAACCTCCGGCAGGGCCTGGATAGCAGAGTAAGACATACTAGATCGATCTATGGATCACAAGGACATGCCCCGACGCGCGGCGACGACTATCTACACGTCGACAAGCCTAGTCATTCACGGGCCGAACACCGCAGACGGACCCCATCGGAGGTAGGTCGCAGTGTGGCCCAATATAGAGGCGCCGCACATCCTCTTTGCTTCACAGACAAAGTAATGGAGCACGAATTCCCAGATGGGTTTAAACCCATGAATATTGAATCATACGACGGAACAACTGATCCCGAGGTTTGGATCGAGGATTTCCTCCTCCATATCCACATGGCCTGCGGAGGTGACCTTCATGCCATCAAATACCTACCATTAAAACACAAAGGACTAGCTCGGTACTGGTTAAATAGTCTGCCGGAAAATTCTATTGGAAGCTGGGAGGACTTGGAAGACGCCTTCCGCGACAACTTCCAAGGTACATATATCCGGCCACCAGACACCGACGACTTAAGTCACATTGTCCAGCAGCCCGGAGAGTCAGCCAGGAAGCTCTCGACTAGGTTCTTAGTCAAAAAGAACCAAATCGTCGATTGTCCGGACGCGGAAGCCCTAGCGGCCTTCAAACACGGCGTCCGGGACGAGTGGCTTGCCCGCCACCTCGGTCAAGAAAAACCAAAATCCATGTTAGCCCTTACCACTCTGATGACCCGCTTTTGCGCGGGAGAGGACAGCTGGCTCGCTCGTAGAAGCAACAGTGCCAGCGATCCGGGCACTTCCAAAGTCCGAGACGGCAACGGCAAACCACGGCACAGCAGGCACGAACACCGCAATGACAATGACAGAACCCGCGACACATCGGTCAAAGCCGGATTTAGCGGTCCCAAACCCGGTTAACGGAAAAAGCCATTCAAGGCAAACAGAGACGGACCATCCAATTTGGACAAGATATTGGACTGGCCCTGCCAGATTCATGGCCATCCCGATAAGCCAGCTAATCATACCAACAGAAACTGTTGGGTCCTCAAGCAGGCCGGCAAGCTCAACGCCGAACACAAGGGGAGGAGGCTGCCCGGTGATAGCGACGACGAAGAGACTCACCAACCAAATACCGGGGGTCAGAAGTGATTTCCCCCCGAAGTAAAAACAGTGAACATGGTATATGCGACACACAACGCTACACGGGAGCAGGAGAAGCACTTCCTCCGGACTGCAGATCATACTACGGCGACCTCAGCCGAAGTACAAAGCAGTCTTATTGAACCGCATACCTTGTCGGCCCTTAAGCCACCGGTCTCCAGTAAACAGGATCGACCAATTACAGAGCGGAACTAGCAGTTCGGCTTCCGCCGTCCATCTCTTATACATGCGAAATTGGTACCGCACACACATAACTATGCACTTAAAATACCCTGGGTATCGGTGGAAGCACAATACGGACGAGCCTGCAAGCACCCCCATAACCTTTGTTTCTTTTCTAATTACCCTTCCTTTTTCTTTACCACAGGTGACACAAAGGCTAATCATCTCACGGACTCTATCGGAGTTCGGACTCATACACTCCCCTAAAGGCTACCTCCGTCAAGGAGACCCTTCACTAAGGACAGGCGGCGCAGACGTGCGACACGAGGTCCAAAACAACTTTTTGTAGACCGCACTCTTTATTTCGAGCCTGTAATGTGCCTTTTTCCTCCGCCTTCGACCCCGGGCATGTCAAATAGCCGGGGTTGCGGCTTTGTTATCTATAAAATAAATATTGGCATATCACTCAGGTCCCAGTAAACATAATCTGTGTTCAGCATTCGCTTTTTTTTTCAAAAAAAACGAATTTGGCTCTTGTGGTTGTTTCACACACATACCTCAGAATAACTTGCCAGGGGCTCGGTATGGGAACAAATGAGTTGCCGGCAAGTCTGAACAGCTTTATAGCGTACTTGGGCGTTGCGAGTTTGGCCTTATATGCATGAGCTCCGAATCATGTCTTGGGTCAATAGTTGGGTTGCCCGGCTCTTGTGCTTGCTACCTTACGTTCCGCTCTATCGGCTAGGGTAGTAAAGGGAGAACTACTGCGATTGTGCTTCCGGTTCATCTGGTCAAGCACCTCAGTAGAGAAAGTCGAAAACTGACTGTCATGATGCAGCGAGGGCTGGTCAACCACTTGATGACTTATCGGAATCTTTCGCGATTCCCTCCGTATTATACGAAGGACCTTTTTCAGGTCATATATGTAACGCACCATATTGGAATAAGCCGTACACATACCAGGGGCTATATCGTAGCCCCCCTATAAAACTCCTATGGCTAAGTGAAAGTGTTAATGCCCTATAGTCCAATTGCCTAGTTCACTGCATTGACACCTCCTTAATGGACCAAGACGTTGGGTCAAGAGTGATCAAATGCTTTTCCGAACACCCCCGTACTTTATACGAGGGGCCTGAAGCCGACGACTGGAAAACTTTCAGATTAATACAAAAACGGCCGCACAGGAGGAACAAAAGTTTTAGGCAAAACTAAAATATATAGCCTTATCATAATATTGACTTTTACAAATTCCAGTACATTTCACTCGAATATCATGTTTTTTGAACATTGACCCTCTATCAAGCGGGCACCCTCCAGGACATCTTCGAAATAATGCTCTGGTGCGTAATGGTCCTTGCCCTTGGGTGGACCCTTCGCCGCAATATCAATGGCCTTCATCTTCGCCCAGTATGTCTTGACAAGGGCAAAGGCCATCCGTGCACCTTCAATGCACGCCGACCGCTTAACGACGTCGATACGCGGCACCGCATCAGCAAGTCGCCGCACCAAACCAAAATAACTATCTGGCTCGTTCGGCCACAGCCCAGCCACAGCGTCCTTCATGGCAGAACCAGATAGTCTATGGAGTTCGGCCCATTGGGCCATCTGTTCGTTCAGCAACAGTGGGCGTTTTGACGCACCGAACTGCGACCAGAAAAGCTTCTCCGTCGCATACCCTTCTTGCGCTCGGTAAAACTGCGCCGCATCAGAAGCACTTTTCGGCAAGTCCAACAATTCGTCTGGAGAACTCCACACCTTATTAAGTGGAGTATAATTCGGATCGCCAAACTTGGTTTGCAATAAAAAGGGCTTCCCAGCCGTGATCTCCCCATCTTGTCGGATCTCCTCCCGAGCCGCTCTAGACTCAGACCGCGCCTCTTTCACCTCTCGCAAGGCCTTGTCAAGATCAATTGCTTTTGCTTTATTATCCTTCTCGAGGATTACACAGCGGCTAGCAGCATCCTTTAGATCACACGCCATCGTGGATATTGTCTCCTCGCATTGGCGCCGAGCAGCCTGTTCGGCCTTTAGCTCGGCAGATGCCTTCTCGGCAGCCGCATTACTAATCCAGGCCTGCTCCTTGGCCCGGGCCAGCTCAGCCCGGAGGACCTCGACCGCGGCAGCACCATCTACAGTCATGCATATTTCAGTATACAATCATTAGCGTCATGATCAAATAACAGGCGCGTGCATGTAATGACCACCCCCTAGACATACCTTGCACCTCGTCGAGCCGCCTGTTGATAAGCGTAATATCATCATCCGCTACATCAAGCTTTCGCTGCAGCTCTGCAATCTCCGTAGTCCAGGCAGTCGCTGGTGGGGTAACAGCCTGTATTCCAATTCATCAGGTTAGTTCCTGTAGAAATCTTTTTTGGTCCTCTGACCGCCCCCCTTGGGAGGCCAATCAGAGTCTCAGGGGCTACCACCTATACACAGGTGCAGTTCAGGAATAAAAACACACTCAATGATTCTTTCAATACAAACCTCGAAGCCTCTTAACAGGCTCACGCAAGCTTCATTCAATCCACTTTTTGCGGACAGAACCTTTTCAACCACCATACCCATCAAGGTACGATGATCCTCCGAGAAGGACGCCTGTCGCAGCATGTTCGTCAAGATATCCGGCGCTTCTGGGCCTCCGGAAGCTGCTGTGGGAGTACGGCCTCCCTTTGAAGGAATTCGCTCATCCGTCCCCAGAGTCGTCTCCGGTGTAAGCTGGATAGTCCGGGGCCTTTATTGTTGGCCCCTCGATCCTGGGCTACCAAAGTAACGCCTTCGGGCAGTATCTTCATCACCCCTCGCCCCACTTGTTGATCAGGGGAGACCCTCTGGGACGATACCTCAAAGTCGTCCGCCTTATTGGGCGAGGAAACCGGAGGAGGTGTCTCACTTTCCATCATCTTCGGAAGAAGAGCCCCCGAGGAAGAGGATTGGCGAGAAAGACTATCTGCCGAGCTGCAAAAACATATACTCTAGATGTTACCCTGGTAACAAGAAAGGAACGGGGTATGTTTAAAGAACACCCTTTGGATCACTTACAATTTGGCTAGAGGCTTGTCCTCATCATGGGACTATGCGAAGGCGCCACCCTTCAAGCCCGAGCCGCCTGACGGGGGCACTTTGCCTCGCTTAGGAGCCTTTCCCTCCCAGTCTTCAGAAGCATCCCTTTTCTTGCCATGGGACAGAGAGACGTTGACTCCTCCTTCACTTTTGTCCTCGGACGATGGAATTCTGGTTCCTCCGGACACAATGTTCGATACACCTCCGGGATGGGGGCCGCTCTCGACCTTCCCGCTCTCCGCCTTGTCCTCCTCCGTAGGCATCTGGTTCGGTGCCGGGGCCAGCATCCTTGTTAGTACGGGATCCGCTGGGTCTTCAGGGAGGGGGGCCGAACACCCGATTCGCTCCGCTTTCTTTACCCAGCCCTGCGAAATAGCATGTTGCTCAGTAACGTACTCCGGCATTCTTAACTACAAAGTGTTCGGGAATTGACTGCTTGCCGAGGTATCCGAATGGTTACAGTCGAGGCCGATGCCCTCGGTGGTGTCCGGCCTCTGTTTTTGTTTCCCGAAAAGCGACTTCCACATCCCTTTGTGCGTAGTGCCAAAGAAGTGTTGAAGGATTCGTGGTCCCTCCGGATTAAACTCCCACAGGCGAAGAGGCCTACACTGGCATGGCAGGACTCGGCGGACTAGCATTACTTGAATCACGTTGACAAGATCAATGTCCCTCTCAAGGAGGGTTCGGATGCGGCTCTGCAGGGTCTGTACTTCGTCAACCGATCCCCAGTCCAGTCCCCTATTAATCCACGATGCAAGCTGTGACTGGGGGCCCGAACGGAACGCAGGTGTAGCTGCCCACTTGGTACCGCGGGGTTCTATGACGTAAAATCACTCCCAATGCCATTGATTTGAGGTCTGAGTGAAAGAACCTTTTGGCCAAAGAGCATTGGTAAGCTTGCTCACTATAGCGCCGCCGCACTCCGCCTGTTTCCCGTTGAACACCTTTGGCTTCATACTAAAGGTCTTGAGCCACAAGCCGAAGTGTGGGGGAATTCGGAGGAAGGCCTCACAAGTGATGATGAATGCCGAAACGTGAAGGAAAGAATCTGGGGCCAGATCGTGAAAATCTAGTCCGTAATAAAACATGAGCCCCCTAACGAAGGGGTTCAGAGCAAAACCTAACCCTCAGAGGAAGTGAGAGATGAACACGACCCTCTCACCGGATCTGGGAGTTGGAATAACCTGTCCTTGAGCAGGAAGCCTATGGGGGATCTCCGCGGTCAGGTATCTAGCTGCCCGAAGCTTCGCAATATCCTCCTCTGTAATAGAGGAAGCCATCCATCGGCCCTGCGGACTGGGTCCGGACATGACTGGGAAGATTGAAGCAATGGAATCGAGCCTTGGGTGCTAGAACTCAGGGTCGGGGAGGCTGAGGAGAAGTTTGGCGTAAATAAAGATGACCCTTTGCGCCTTTATAAAGGCAACGGGTATCGAACGCCTCCTCCTAAGCCGGAAAACCTGCCTATTCCCATGGAATCTTTCCAATGGAACAGTTGGTTTACCCACGCTCGTATTGATGAGAATCCCACAATAAGGGGACACGATCTCTGCTTAGACAAGACGTGCCAATAAAAACCTCGCCTCGAAACGTGGAACGGCAGGGCAGGAAACGGTTCAAAATAATGACTGGGCAAGCGTGATGTCACGGTACGAAAAGACGTCGGCAGATTGGACTCGTGGAATATTATATTCTTTTGTGATGCCCGTGTTACAAATCCGGACACGTTCGGCCGAAGACCATCTTGGAGTGTACGGAAAGGAGAACCTGCCTTGCAATGCCGAAAACAATTCGCGTGCCGGACACCTCGTCATTGAAAGCCTGGTTCAAGGGCTACTGAGGGAGTCCTGGATTAAGGGGTCCTCGGGCGTCCAGCTTGTTGGACATGGGCCGGACTGATTGGCTGTGAAGATATGAAGATCGAGGACTCCACCCGTATCCGGATGGGACTGTCCTTGGCATGGAAGGCAAGCTTGGCGACCGAATATGAAAATCCCTTTCTCTGTAACCGACTTTGTACAACCCTAGCCCCCTCCGGTGTCTATATAAACCGGAGGGCTTAGTCCACAAAGGACATATAGTCATACAGGCTAGACATTTAGGGTTTTAGCCATTAGGATCTCGTGGTAGATCAACTCTTGTAATACTCATATTCATCAAGATCAATCAAGCAGGAAGTAGGGTATTACCTCCATAGAGAGGGCCCGAGCCTAGGTAAACATTGTGTCCCCTGTCTCCTGTTACCATCGACCTTAGACGCACAGTTCGGGACCCCCTACCCGAGATCTGCCGGTTTTGACACCGACAGCTGTCAGCAACGTCGATCCATTTTTTCTTTATTATTTAGTTGTGAAGTAAATATTGGCTCTGACATGTGAATCGCGAGATGCATAATCATCGATTGTTTTGAATGTTCTCTATGAATTGCCAGGCCTGTGTGTTTGATTGCAATGTACAGGAATGCTAAAAAGCTGCTCAAACTCCTTGTACTCCTTGTGTTCCTTTTTACTTCGCACATTGTGAAAGTGCATACTTTTTTCTATAAGATTGGTCAAAGTAGAGATACTTTGACTGCAGACAAAACTTGTATGTAGACTAGAAAGGACCGGAGGGAGTACATGTGAAACTGCTGCAAACGAGGTGATCACCCTGGGAATAATGCTAGTACGTATTGTTTTGCATGTTCATCCAATGCCAGTGATACAAGAATTCAAACTAATCGAAATAAATTCATTCATACACGGTCGGATTTGATATAAACATGCCGGATTTGATTACATTTCATACATTCTTCAACTAAAAAGGGGTGGGCTGGAGGTATAATTAATTAACCGAAGCTACCCACCCGTGTCCGGCTGGGCCGAACAAAAGCTTCAATGACATAACTGCAGGTGCAGTTCCCTAACTAACATGTGGCCCAGATGCCTGTTGGGCCCACGTGTCAGTTAGCCAACTGCACCAGCAGTTAAGTAGAAGCAGCGTCCTTCTCCAACATAGCTCTCCGACTCCACGTCACCGCCAAGAAACTAACCGGCAATCAGTGGTCAACCCGCCTAGCTTGGCTTCAACCGGAGGGTAGCAGCGGTGGCCTTACTTGGACCCGAGCGGCAGCGACCTACCGTGTTCTACTCTTCCTCGTTTTCTCTGTGGCGTGGCCTCGACGGGGCCGTCGATGTCCTCTGTCTCGTTGCCAGCGGGCGACACCTCGGCAGAGCGGGGGAAATCCTCCCTCATTGCCGGAAGGGTGGGGCCTCGGCGGAGCCGGCAGTGTCCTCTGCCTCGTTGTTGGCGCCGCGGGGCCTCGGCGGAGCAGGGCCTCATCGACGCCAGCGGAGCGGGGACTCATCGGAGCCGGCATTGTCCTCTGCCTCGTCTTCGGTCTCGCCAAACAGCGCCTCGCCCGCTTCATCGCCCTCTTTGTAGGCGGCCGCAGCCTCCGCCACCCGCATGCGGTACCGCCAGCGCTCGAGGCGGCCCTCGCGGGCGGAGCGGTACGAGTCGAGCAGCGCCTCCTGCTCCGCCCGCTCCGTGGCGATCTGCCCCTCCGCCTGCAGGTGCTCCTGGAGGAGATGGTGGTTCTAGGCGGCGTCGGCCTGTGCCTCCCGGAACTGCTCCTCACGCTTCTGCCTCACCGTGTCCATATATTGGGCACGGGCCTCGCCGATGGTCATGGTGCAATGCACCGGCGAGGATGGCGCGGAGGAGGGGGTTGGCGCCGGATCATCGACTACCATGTTCTTGCTACCTCTTGAGCACTGCGTTGGTTTTCCCTTGAAGAGAAAAGGGTGATGCAGCAAAGTAGCGTAAGTATTTCCCTCAGTTTTTGAGAACCAAGGTATCAATCCAGTAGGAGGCCATGCACAAGTTCCTCGCACCTACACAAACAAATAAATCCTCGCAACCAACGCAATAAAGGGGTTGTCAATCTTCACGGTCACTTACGAGAGTGAGATCTGATAGAGATGATAAGATAATATATTTGGTATTTTTATGATAAAGATGCAAAGTAAAGAAAGCAAAATAAAAACGGCGCCAGAAATAGCTTGTTGTCGGGAGACTAAATATGATGGAAAATAGACCCGGGGGCCATAGGTTTCACTAGTGGCTTCTCTCAAGAGCATAAGTATTACGGTGGATGAACAAATTACTGTTGAGCAATTGATAGAATTGAGCATAGTTATGAGAATATCTAGGTATGATCATGTATATAGGCATCACGTCCGAGACAAGTAGACTGACTCCTGCCTGCATCTACTACTATTACTCCACACATCGACCGCTATCCAGCATGCATCTAGAGTATTAAGTTCATAAGAACAGAGTAACGCTTTAAGCAAGATGACATGATGTAGAGGGATAAACTCATGCATTATGGTATAAACCCCATCTTGTTATCCTCGGTGGCAACAATACAATACGTGCCTTGCTGCCCCTACTGTCACTGGGAAAGGACACCGCAAGATTGAACCCAAAGCTAAGCACTTCTCCCATTGCAAGAAATCAATCTAGTAGGCCAAACCAAACTGATAATTCGAAGAGACTTGCAAAGATAACCAATCATACATAAAAGAATTCAGAGAAGATTCAAATATTGTTCATAGATAAACTTGATCATAAACCCACAATTCATCGGTCTCAACAAACACACCGCAAAAGAAGATTACATCTAATATATCTCCAAAAGAGAGGGGGAGAACATTGTATTGAGATCCAAAAAGAGGGAAGAAGCCATCTAGCTAATAACTGTGGACCCGAAGGTCTGAGGTAAACTACTCACACATCATCGGAGAGGCTATGGTGTTGATGTAGAAGCCCTCCATGATCGATGCCCCCTCCGGCGGAGCTCCGGAAAAGGCCCCAAGATGGGATCTCACGGGTACAGAAGGTTGCGGCGGTGGAATTAGGTTTTTGGCTCCGTATCTGGTAGTTTGGGGGTATGTAGGTATATATAGGAGGAAGAAGTACGTCGGTGGAGCAACGTGGGGCCATCGAGGGTGGAGGGCGCGCCCAGGGGGTAGGCGCGCCCCCCTACCTCGTGCCCTCCTGGTTGATGTCTTGACGTAGGGTCCAAGTCCTCTGGATCACGTTCGTTCCGAAAATCACGTTCCCGAAGGTTTCATTCCGTTTGGACTCAGTTTGATATTCTTTTTCTGCGAAACTCTGAAATAGGCAAAAAAACATCAATTCTGGGTTGGGCCTCCAATTAATAGGTTACTCCCAAAAATAATATAGAAGTGTATAATAAAGCCCAATAATGTCCAAAACATATTATAATATAGCATGGAACAATCAAAAATTATAGATACGTTGGAGACGTATCAGTTCTCCATTGGGACGTCGTCGTCCTCCGGCTGCCTGTTGGCCAGCCAGCCGGCAGCAACGGTTGCCATCTCCTTGTGGTCCGTCGTCCGGCCGTCACGAAGAGCGCTGGAGCACGAGGAAGCCATGGTGGGCAGTAATGGTGTGGACAGGAGAAAGGGAACGGATGCAGATGACTGCGGCTATGGCCGGAGCAGCAGTTTATATAGAAATGGTGCGCGGCGGAGGGACATACGTGTGGCGCCGGAGTAGCCGGCTCGACAACCGCGTATCATTAATGTGGGCGGCAGAAGGATGGACGGATGGCACTTGTGTCGTTTGAAGGCGGAACAATCGCCTACACCGGGAAGCGGGGCGGGCGGCGCTGACCGTTTCGGGCGGAAAGCGCGCGCATGCGAGGGAGGCGGTCTGGGTGGGCCAGGGCAGTCAGACTCGTGCTTGGGAGCGGGTCGGACCACTGTACTCAGCTCTAATAAAATTCATGAAGTTTTCAACCCCCTCGACATATGCAGCGGAGAATCTTCAAGAAGAAGTTATCCAAGTCCTGTCCATCTGTTAGACATACAAATTAGTTCTTCTACTAGATATTACAGGAAAAACATATATGTTTTTTACGAAGTCCAAAAAAATACCTAGGTCGATGTCTAAAGCTATGGCAAGATATTTGGGCGAGCGGATCTAAGTAACAAAGTATATTTAAAGCTAATTCAGCAAACAGATTAGAGTGCTAAATAATGGCAGGCTGTTTCAGCAGTCAATGAGGCCGAGCACACAGCCATCAAACTATCAAATACCATCGCAGCAATAAAGATCGAGTATAAAACGGTGTAGAGCTATTTCACCTAACAGATTGGCTACTAGACCATGGCAATCTACGTCACAATAAATATATGGCAGGATATTTTAGCAACTAATCGGGCTTGGCATGCCATCTCAGCTAAGTAGATTGAGTGCAGAACAGGGCAAGGAAGCTTCTTAAGTAGAGCATATTGACTGTAAACTACTTCGGCAAACAGTGAGATTAACATCGTCTATCAGCTAACATTCAACGCTACACCGACATGCACGGGGCCTCAGTCTAGAATGCGCGTACCATGGGAGAAGCTGACCGCCGTGCGTCTCCAAACGAATGTCGCCAGCGGTGGCGGCGCTGACCGCCGTGCGCCTCCACAAGAACGTCACCAGCGGTCACGACACGGGTAGAGGACGACAGTCTACGAGAGCGTACTGTGGGAGCGAGAGGATCGCTGTGCGTCCCCTCGATGAACCGCGGCGCCGACATATCGGCGTGGCGGGGAGGGCGGCTTTGGCGGAGCGAATAGAGTGGAGAGGGGCGGGGGGATGTGGGTTTGGGGAATATTATTGGCTAGTTGGCCGAAGGGCGGTTGAACTTGGGATTTGGGGGGAATTTTTTTTTGGGGGGGGTTCGCGCGGTGGGCGGGGGGAGTTTGGCGCATGGTCGGTTTCTCCAAGTGCAGTCCCACGTGTCAGTGAAGAGGCAAGCCTAAGCGCGTTCCATTTGCGTGAGCCGTGTGCAGGACCGGACGTGGGTGGGGTGCAATGCGACCGAGACAGGGCTTCTGTGAGTGTACCGCCTTTTTTCCTTTTAAACTAGGTGCTTCGCCCCCTCAAAACAATTTTGGCGCTTCGCGTGATCCATCGATACTACTACTAGTAATCCCGTAATCCCGACTAAAACGGCGCGCCCGGGTCTTTTCCCGTGCGTTATGCTGGGAGGTTGGCTTAGTTGGGTTTTTGAGGACGAGTAATGCTACACCTACGTAATCCAGTTACGTAATTAACGTAATGTGAAACGTGTGAGCTGTTGATTGTAGATTTGGAGGAGGGAGGGGCCCACCACCATGAAAATCAGGGAGGAGAGAGAGAGGCAATTTACGGTAACCCTTTCGTAGGTTCCCGTAGATGTAGAAAGATGTGAAATGCGTGAATGTGTAGTGGACGTACTATTGGAGTGCCTAAGATAAATTGTGTATGTAGACCCTATGTGTTTATTTACTTCACATGTTAGCTTTGTCTCGGTTCAATAAAAAGTAGAGTTGGTGATGATGGTGTGCCTGCCATCCTGCAATATAGGCCGTCCGATCTATATCTAACGGATAGGAAGGAAACTATGACAATTTACCCGCACTCCTCTCCACATTTGCAGATAAGGCCTTCCCTCGTTCATCCTTTTCTCCCACAAGATCTTGATGCTGTGCAACGCACGGGCATCTTGCTAGTACTCCTAAAATATACACCGGCCGAGATTAATGCAAAAACGACAGATTTTCATTACATCTCAAACTTTTATAGGACAGAAAAATAAAAGAAACCCGACCCTAAACCTATCCTATGGTGGCGACCGACATCCTCCATCTGCGATCTCCATGTACGGGGGCGCGGTTCAAGACCCGTGAAGTGAAGGTGTGGTCTCCGGTGAGGAAGAGTAGAACACGGGAGACGGACCGGCCAGTTGGCACACCATGCCCTCCCGCCTCCCATGCCCTACTCATCCTCGGAGGAGTCCCTGACCTCGGCGGTGCCGGACGTTGGACTGCGGCAAGTAGGACTCGTGGCTAACGGTGCTGCCGTCGTTGGCCGCCAGCATGGCCACAGCTTGTGCGGTCGCGTCCGCGTCCGTCTACGCCGCTATTGCATCGCGAGTGGCGACTTGAGTGAGGGCGGTGACCTCGAGATTCATCCGTGAAGACAAGCTCTCCTGCAGAGCGTACTCGCGGTTGATGGCGGATGTGGTGCCAGGTAGCAGGACGATGCACTATGGTGTGGAGGTCAGTTGGGCGTTGCCGCTTTAAGTAGCGCATTTCGGTGAGGCCAAGCATCTGGGTGCGTCATTAAGTCGCCAGAGTTGGTTCCTTGGGCACCGAGCCTCTTAACGACGGCATACGGACAGACGACATGAATGCGGGCAGCTGGCGCCGGCTGGGAACGCACCATGCGACGACGCGAGGGATGAGGATTTTTGGTGTGCCAGGGTAGTCAGCTGCTGTCGTGGCAACGTTGGAGATGCCCTTTGCTCACATGCGACCCCACATGTCATTGAAAAAGCAAGACGACCCGGCATGGTCTCAGGTCCTAGGGATGCAGTTGGCTGCGCTACACCACTCCGCGGACGCGTCGTGGCGCGCGCGCACTTCGGCACCCCGTGCATCCTCGACGAGCTGGTTGTTGATCTGCTGGTCGTGTCACAACGCTAACGCCACCCTCGGCAGACTAAAACCGACCGTGTCCAGCGACGATGAGCATGTCGCTCACTGCAGTCGCCGTGTCCAGAGGCGGTGCTGGAGTTGCGCCACGTTGCTGGCCCCCGTGACCCACATGAACGGTTCCTGGTGGCAAGGAGGTCGTGGTCCAGCTCCTCCATTGGACTAGTCTGCGCCACGTCGTCCCAACAGGTGTGCCCCACATGTCGGTTTCCCTGTTTTCCCGGCCATATTCAAGCGTCAGTGCTCCGCGTTGTGCATTAGGCGCAGAACAGGTGGTTTTTGTGCCCTGGTTCAAATGTGGTACAGTACCAAGTTGTTACCCTAGCCCCAAGTGTGGTGGTTTTGGGTATGGTACCACCCTTTTCTTTTTCAAGTAGTGAAGCGTAACACTTGATTAAGTAGCTGGATGGTGTGCTAAATGTAGGTGTCCGACTGTTTGAAAGAATAATTGAGGTGTGCCTGGTCCGTGCCGGCATTTAGGGGTCCAACTTACCATGTTCCGACAGTAGTAACTATACTAGTCCCTCCGTACTCCCCCTGTTTTTATTTACTCCGCATTTTAGCTTTGCTCAAAGTCAAACTTTGTAAACTTTGACAAAGTTTATAGACAGGAATAATAACATATAATATAACAAATCAATACCATTAGATTCATTATTGAATATACTTTCACATCATATAGATTTGTTATTGTAAATGTTTATATTTCTACTCTTACTAGCAAGATGCCCGTGCGTTGCACGTAACATCAAGATGCATTTGTATGACTAGTTTATCTTGTGAGAGAAAAGGATGAACGAGGGAAGGCCTTATTTGCAAATGTGGGGAGGTGTGTGGGTACCTTTTTGCAAAATTGCCATAGTTTCCTTCCTATCCGTCAGATATAAATCGGACGGCCTATATTGTAGGATGGCAGGCACACCATCATTACCAACTCTGTTTTTTATAAGAGTCCGTCCGATTTATATCTGACGGATAGGAAGGAAACTATGGCAATTTTGCAAAAAGATACCCACACCCCTCTCCACATTTGCAAATAAGGCCTTCCCTCATTCATCCTTTTCTCCCACAAGATAAACTACTCATACAAATGCATCTTGATGTTCCGTGCAACGCACGAGCATCTTGCTAGTGTAGATAGAAAGCAGAGTTGGTGATGATGGTGTGCCTGCCATCCTGCAATATAGGCCGTCCGAGCCATATCTAACGGATAGGAAGGAAACTATGACAATTTACCCGCACTCCTCTCCACAATTGCAGATAAGGCCTTCCTCGTTCAGCCTTTTCTCCCACAAGATCTTGATGTTCCGTGCAACGCACGGGCATCTTGCTAGTTTTCAATAAATTTGGTCAAATTTTATGAAGTTTGACTTCGGTCAAACCTAATATGCAGAGTAAATGAAAACAGAGGGAGTATCTTACTCTGTGACCAAGACGGAAGGGAAAACGAGACAACTTATTGTTTATTTGAGTTGTTCAAGTATAATCACGTGGCGTTGCTTATTTCTCATTCCTCTCCAACCCTCTTCTCCATCGATCAAGCCGTCCTCTGGCCGAGTCCATCCTCCCACATGCCTCATTTGAACATTCCGCCGAGTATCATTCGCATGTGGGTCTAGACCATGCTTGTATTTCCAATGTTGTAATTTGTCCGACATGCATACAAACAAACGGTTCGTTTAAAGTTTCAGTTTTCCTCCACTACGTGTCGCTTCCTGTCTTAGTTTTGATATCCCATTCAGTTAATGCCCTGACACATCTTGACGAGATCGATTGATGTTGAGAGATCAATTGCCTGTCGTGCAAGGAGATAAAGTTTGGTCTGTTTCTATGATAGAAATGACCCGCGGGGGGGGGGGGGGTGGGGTCTGTGGGGATCAGAGGGATTATATTGTACATTCATAAGGGAAACGAACGTATTGTACCCACCATAGTCCTCTTTCAATCGATCTCCGGACCCCGAGATGAAATCGAGAGAGAACGAGTGGGTGCATGTGTGATACCTAAGGCAGATTCAAAATTTTGAACCGGTGATCATAGCATCTGCAAATCATATAAAGGGCATTCAATGTTCGTTTCGCTTTTGAACGTACAATATACTCCCTCAGATCCTTTCTAGTTTACATATAAGTTTTATGTGTAGTCAAAGTATCTCTACTTTGATCAAACTTACAGAAAAAAGTATCAACATTCAACAACGCCCAATCAATATTGTTAGATTCGTACGCACTCCTAGATTTGTATTCAAACAGAGATGGTTTCCAATTTGTTTTCAACATGTGAATGTTCTTGTTCTCGCGCATGCTCTTCCTACTAGGATTTCGCCACGTATAGCCAGTCCAATAGTAACTTTTTTAAGCTCCCTGTCCAATAGTACTAGTGGAGTACTAACAACATCTGTAGTAGAGTATGCAGTGCTCATAGTACTCCCTCCTTCCATTTATATAGGGCCTAAGAGCAAGTACAATAGTGGGCTTATAGCCCGCTTACATGGCACTTTTGCCTATGTGGAGGAGAGAGATGTGAAAAAGTAAGGGGAGTGAGCTCTCATGCAAGAGCCTAGCTATATATGCATTCCTAGGTAAATACAATAAATATGAAGAAAGAGATAGAGAGGAGATGGAAAAAAGTACTAATTCAATAGCCAACCTTATAGCCCACACTATTGTATGAGTGCATATAGATGATGGCTATAGATGACATGGCAGTTCCTTATAGCCATCGGCTGGCTATATTATTAACCATGCTCTAATGCGTTTTTCAAAACCGCCATTGACTATTGACAAGATTAATAGTACATGAGATGTATAATGCGAAAATCATATCATTGGAAGCTCCTTTCACATACGAATTTGACCGTATGCTTTGTGTAAGTTGCATATCATATATTATTACTCTAACATTTGGTCAAAGTTAGCCTCGAAAAATGCATTAGGCCTTGTACAGTAGATGGAAGGAGGGAGTAGTAGTGGAAGTGGATCCTCTGACGTAGGTATCCCTGCCTTACCCTCCCTTTCGGTCACTTACTAGCGGGCCCCATGCTTGCTAGGCCCCGCATGTTAGTTACTCAATGGGTTCGGCCACGTGAGGGGATCCTCATCCATAGTAGTATACTCCCTCTATTTTTATTTACTCCGCATAAAACGGAGGGAGTGGTAGTATAGATGACGCAGGCGGGGGAGGGGGAGGGACGTCGGTTTGCTCTCAACTACGGTCCCACAAGCGAGCGAAAACGCAAGACGAAGCGCGTTCCATTCGGTGAGCGACGTGGAGGGTCCAGCGTGCCGAGGTGCAACACGAATGCGACAAGAGCGATGTATAGTCAAAACCGATTGACCGGTCGTCACGGGAACCACTATTCACACCAGAACCTTCGCTGCTCGGCCTACGCCAGCCACTGCCCCAAAACCACACCTCCTCTCCAGCCCATTCCCCCACCTTTCGATCCCCTAGCCCGCATCAAGCATCCCCTAGTTCGCCGGAAAGCCATGGTGCGCCGCAAGATCACGTACTACAAGATGCTGACGCCGGAGCGCCGCGTAGAAATCGCGGCGGTGGTCAGCACCACAGATCTCCGTTCCCAAGCTCGCTTTGCGGCGGGCCAATCCCCGAGTTCTCTGGAGCCAAGCTACGAGGAGGAGGAAGCCGGTCCAATGTTCATGGCGGAGGTCGCGATGCAGAAGGCCCCCGATGGGTATGAGACGATGGATGTCGACTTCATGCCGGCATCCGGGTCCCCCATGGTGCAGGCAGACCCGTTCAACCTGGCGATACTAAAGGAGGACCGGGAGGCAGAGGCTCAAATCGACGCTGAGTGCGCACATGCCGCTGCCATCGAGGCTCTCCTCCAAGCGAAACCGGATGTCGTGTATGTGAATGGGGCAGCGGAGGCTCAAGTCGACGCGGAGTGCGCGGATGCTGCTGCCATCGAGGCCCTCCTGCAGGCGGAACCGGACGTCCTGGACTTGAACCGGGCAGCGGAGGCTCAAGTCAACACGGAGCGCGCGGATGCCGCTGCCATCGAGGCCTCCTGCAGGCGGAACCGGACGTCCTGGACTTGAACCGGGCAACGGAGGCTCAAGTCGACGCGGAGCGCGCGGATGCCGCTGCCATTGAGGCCCTCCTGCAGGCAGAACCGAACGTCCTGGACTTGAACCGGGCGGTGGAGGCTCAAGTCGATGTGGAGCGCGCGGATGCCGCTGCCATCGAGGCCCTCCTGTAGGCGGAACCGGACATCCTGGACTTGAACCAGGCGGCGGAGGCTCAACTCGACGTGGAGCACGCGGATGCCGCTGCCATGGAGGCCCTCCTGCAGGCGGAACCGGACGTCCTGGACTTGAACCGGGCGGTGCTCTTGTACGTGCAGAGCACCTGCATGCTCCGCATGAACGAGTAGCCGGAGGCCGAGGACAACCACGGTGCGGAGACACACGTCGGCAGGTACGGCTGGTTCGCGCCGGCAGCCAAAGACGACGAGGCCGTCTCGTTCCACAAGCAGTGATAGTTTTTCTTTATGTTGTTGTTTTTAGGGATCTTTTGATGTGTAAAAACATATATTGTTATGCAAGTCGCCTGACTTTCATCATTTGGGTCAGTCTACCATTTCAGGCGGTTGGATGAATATCCTACGTCTCCTAACCCTCTTCCTCACCTCTTCTACCTCCCCAACAGACCACCGCATGGGCCGTACGGATCCTCCCCAACATGCGGTTGGATAAACATACTGTCTCTACTCTTATAAAAAGCCGAGTTGGTGATGATGGTGTGCCTGCCATCTTGTAATATAGACCGTCCGATCTATATCTAACGGATAGAAATCAAACTATGACAATTTTACAAAAGATACCTGCACCTCTCTCCATATTTACAGAGAAGGCCTTGCCTCGTTCATCCTTATCTCCCACAACCTCATTGCTGAGCAATTAAAAAGGAAGTCTCTGGAACAATCTAGCATGGTGGCCGCTGCCGCCTGCCAGCGCCGTCCATCCCCATGCCTCCACCCAGTTTGACCACCAGTCACCACCACGCTCCACTCCTCCTCACCTTATCTCTCATCTTTCATTTTTTCGATGTAACTCTTGAGATACCATTTTTCCGATAAAATTCTCGAGATTTCATTAGTTTTTACACATGGGATTACTCCTGCATGGGTCAATCACAACAGGTGTTTTGTAAAAAAATGCATCTTGATGTTCCCTGCAATGCATGGGCAT
Organism: Triticum aestivum; assembly: GCF_018294505.1. NCBI lineage: Eukaryota > Viridiplantae > Streptophyta > Magnoliopsida > Poales > Poaceae > Triticum > Triticum aestivum. The sequence continues at coordinate 404,313,353 of NC_057799.1, read as the reverse complement.
CTTGCTAGTATGAACGAAAATTATGTGTCAGCGGTAGGATGGCTGAGTTTGGTTTATTCACACGCGGTAGCACGTGTCAGTGAGGGTGCGTTCCCTTGGTTGGGTTTGCACCGTGCAGGAGCGACTGTGTGAGGGTGCGGTGCGACCGCGACAGCCGTGCACAAGTGTACCTCCTTTTCATTTTGAAAACTTTAGGCAAGCTTGGCAAAAATGTGTGGCGAAGTATGGCAATGCAAGGCCTAGTCCCAAACAGGATACAAGTACATACGTACTAGGAGTAGTAGTGTTAAAAACAAAGGCAGGGTTTTCCTTCGCGGGATTAATCGATACAAATCCTCATTTGACGTGTCAATTAATGCGTATTTTTTCTCCAAATCCCAAAGAGCTAACCATCTCACTCCTCATCGCTTGATTAATGTAGCGCCATGCAAACCAACCTTCTCACTTCCGCATGCATGCAAGGGTATATTAATGTCCTTGGTTGCTAGTACGCGGCAAACCCCGTCAATTTTGCCTCGATTAGTGTTAGTGGCCTTTTGCAAATTGTAATTTTGATATACTGACCTTGTGTACAAAAAATGGAGGTAGTAACTATTTGACTTCCTTCCCCATTGCAGTGACGTCGACGATATCTCGAATGTTCTGGTTTGGCGAAGTGCGTTCGACGGAGAACACCATTGAGGGAGACCAAGAAAAGTCATTCGCAAGTGCCGCCTACAAACGAAGACAACCGCCTCATTTGCATCCAGGAAGTCCGTTGAACCAAAGGACGCGTAAATGTACTAGTGCTACTAGTACACAATAGGGCCGTCCGTCCAGCTTAGTGCGGTGAGGTGGTTTCTCGAAGAAGACGATGGAGAAGCGGAGTCAGCGAAGAGTGAAATGATGGTTGCTTCGTCCGTGCTTTGTGATTTGACGCCTCACTGCTTTGTGATTTGTGATAGAAGGGACAGGGGAGTAGACTCTATGCTCTATACTGTACATGCGTCCTAAGCACGGGAGAAAGAGGAGAGACGTTGCATTTTTCTATTCCTTCAATCAATCAATCAGGGAGCTTCGGTTCCATCTTTTTGGCTTTGGCAGCACCGTCCACAATGGTTCCCATAGATGCCAAAAGCTATTTTCACATTTGGCTACACATTGTGGATGCCCTTAACCGTACCACTTGGTTTTGCTCCTGTGTGCTATCTATACAAATCTCAATTATATTGATCTAAAAAATTATAGAATCAAGATTAGTAAAAACAAGGTGATTTTGCCGCGCCGATGGCTGGGGAGGTTTCTTATTTTTAGAGGACGTTGGCCTGGCGGTTCGCTAACACGCGGTCCCACATGTCAGTGCTTTACCAAGCCGATCTGTGTCCCACATGAGGCAGAAGCAACACGTGGTTAACTTGAAGAAGATGAGGGAGAAGCGGATTCAGCAACGAGTGAAATGATGGTTGATTCATCCCTCCAACTTCTTTTTTAGCATTATTACTTCGTCCCTCCAACTTAACTGCGGGAAAGGTGCAGCTGTGTGATTTGACGCCTCATTGCTCATTAGTACGCCGGCGCCATGACTGGGGTGCTTTCCCCTGCTGCTCTGCACTGTATTTCGGTATGCCACGTGGACCCGGAAGCTTGATGTCCCACATGTCAGCGAAAGGGACTAGAACATTTATGAAAGCGAGTGCTCCACTCTTACGAGGGAGGAGTACACGACACGGTGGCCCAGTGAACTGTTACTTGTACTGTATAGTACTATAGTACTATAGTTTTGCTGTTTCGCACGATCCATCGATACAAACCCGATTAAACAGAAAGGGCGGGATTTTTCCCGCGCGGTAGATGATACTGGCCATACATTTCAAAGTCAATTTTAATGTATGCAAACTGAATAATTAAGTAACAATATGATATCTAGTAAAACTAAAAACACATATGATTTGTTGTGTTAGAGTGTAGTAGTAGTGCTGCATTGCATAGTTGTTAGATGTAACATGCGAGAACGTGTAGAGATGTAGTTTTGGAGGGCCTACAGAGAGAAAAGCGTAATATGGTCACCAGACTTAGAATACGCTCATTACGGTCAGTATATACGTTTTGCGGAGATTATACGGTCACTGGCTCACCGTTCAGCATCGGATTGCACTCTGTTGACCGGCCAAATAGTCTACATGGCACCATGTTGACTAGTTAAATTGACCATGTTCCTTGTGGGTCCCACCTGTCAGTTCGCATAGGAAAAAGGTCGGATAAACACAAATTTACGCAGGCGCGACAAGACTCCAACCCGTGCGTGCATGCAGTTCGTGTGCATGCGTGCATGTGCGTATAATCACCACACCAGCTCCTGTGTGTTAAAAAAGACGGCTCAGCATCCGCTGTGCCCGCGGTCAAGACTTCGAACCACCGTCCAATATTTTTTTGTCGTTTGTTTTCATTCTTACTAGCAATATGCCCGTGCGTTGCACGTAACATCAAGATGCATTCGTATGACTAGTTTATCTTGTGATAGAAAAGGATGAACGAGGGAAGGCCTTATTTGCAAATGTGGAGAGGTGTGTGGGTACCTTTTTGCAAAATTGCCATATTTTCCTTCCTATCCGTCAGATATAAATCGGATGACCTATATTGCAGGATGGCAGGCACACCACCATCACCAACTCTGTTTTTTATAAGTGTAGAGTAGATACAAGCCGACAGGTGGGCCCAGTGGTAGTGAGATAATGTGATGCAACACTAGAGGTGCCACGTGGAGCGTTTAACTAGTCAACTAGTCGTGTCTTGAGCAAATACAGAGCTGTACGGTGAGCCCGTGACTGTATAATAACCACAAAACGTAAATGGTGACTGTAATGAGTGGATTCTGAAGTCCAATGTACGTATCGTGCTTTCGCTTCAAATACAATGATCGTCATTGTATATATCACGAGAGAAAGATGAAACATGCATGAATGTGCTGGGGGCGTACTTTTAGAGGACCTGGAGATAGTTTGTGTGCGTACGTGAAAGGGGCGTAGAGGGGGTGTATGCGACGGAGAGAGAGATGCTCTTCGTTTCTCTTTATTATGACTAGCTTTATATATGGTATAAAAATATAAAAATTCACAGTGTGGAATAAATATCATTGTGGGCACCATGCAATGCAAATTAACGTTCATACTCCTCCATATAACTTTGTAATGTTGTATATATGTAGAAATTCTAAAATAATTTTTTGGCCACACTTTATTCAAAAGGAATGTTGTATGCGAAATAAACGTGAAGAGAGGGCTTTTTAGATCAATGGGGTACGTGATGTAAGATGTGTGGATGTGTAGTTGATGTATTTGGCAGGGCCTAGAGAGGCATGTGTGTGTATTACGTATTCGAGAGAGGCATGGATAGAGGGGCCAGCGGGGGGAGGGGGCGTGGGAGAGATAGCATGACAAATGAGAGAGTTCTAGAGAGAGAGAGACGAATATGATGTCACGGCGAGAGATTCCCTTGAGTGTGTATATGCAAGGGGGAGGGGATAGAGGCACAAGGAGATTTTTTGTGTGTGGTGTCTATGTTGGTATGTGTGGGTGTGAGAAGATAACGAGACCTGGGGGCAGAGGGTGTGTTGCCGCGTGAGGTCCGGTGGGCCGAGGTGAGGCCCTTGGTTCAGTTCCGTCCTGCGCCACATTGGTCGGCCCGTACGCATTTAGGGAGACCCATGGATGACTAGTCGTACAAGACAAAGATAGCAGAATCATGAAGGACTCTGTGTCCACTGACAAAGCCGGCTAGGATTTGTAACCCTAGGTCCTCGAACTAAGGTAACCCCTTATCTCTGATATTACTATTCATCCAACCTAACTTTAAGGGGCATCCTACATAATGCTCTGCTAGAATCATACTCGTCGATTAGGAAGAGAGGTCTGAGACAATGCGTGAGAGACAAGCCTAAAGATAATGTGTGTACAGGAGACACGTAGGCAGGTCTATGTATATAGAAATGGGTCAATGGGGATTGTGCGTGTGTATGCTTGTGAGAGGAAGAGTGCTTGTGATAAAGGTTAGTGAAAACAGTCGTAAATGGTTACGAGAGGGAGGGAGGGTTATATCGAGAGCATGTCTGCGAGAAAGAATCCTCGTGAGAGAGTGTGTGAGCATGTGTGAGAGACCACCAATGGAGAGTGAAACTACACGTAAAAGACTGATGTACACATTGATTAAAGATATAAATTGTATCTAAATATTAGGATGGGATCATGATATTTGCAATTCACGTAAGGAACGGTCATTGATCCATCAGACATCTAGATTCTATCGAATTTGAGAATGTCTATGTTATTCTTCGACATAATTGATCCACATAGTTAGTATTTTGAACTCCAGACAATGCATCGCTTTAGCAATCGAATATAAAGGTGAGTATAGTTCATGTTGTGTGTGTAAAGCACATTATATATACGAAAGTTACACAATGAACATTATAAATAGCTAGCTATGAACTAGCATATATTTGAATTCAATTTAAGGTGGGTTAAAAATTCGAATTCAACATGAAGTCCATTCAATTATTTGAATTCGAAATCATATCATGGCATTTGTAAATCATACCTAAATTATGGGGGCACCAATCTTTCCTCTGCTTTTCTACATAATAGCATATATAGTCGTGTACAAAATAGATTAAAATTTAGCTCCTCCATTCCAAAATAATCGTAGTTATAGGATTTTAAAGTGTCAAAATTTCAAAAAGGAAGTGGATAATTTAATGAGGTTTTCAAACATACAAGGTCAAATTTAACCTTGTCTATTTAGGTCAATCCTCAAAGTTCAAGAGTACTCTAAACGTGAATGCTTCTGTTTCAAAATTTCGAACGAAGCGCCAAAAGAGCCTCTACTCGCCCAAAATCGCGTGAGACCAATGTTTGGTAGTAGAAGGAAATTACTTTTCTAACTCCGACCCGTGAAACCTACCGGCCTGACATCCAAAGGTCTAAACCGGGGTAGGTTTGTAGCTTCATCTAGACGCCACGCAATCGCCTCCAAAAACATTCATACACAATGGCCGCCTAAGCACACATGCACGCGGCCGAAATCGCTCCCGCCCACTATTTGGGACACCTGGGATTACCATCCTTCCCCCGACCCACAGTAGGTCTGTCGTGGAATTGTCACGGTAGATGTCCTAGTGTGAGGACTTAGTCGTGGAGCCCTCGCAACGTAGTTAGCTTAAAGGGGTTAAATAGGACAAAGGACATGAGGAGTTTATACTGGTTCGGCCCCTTGCGGTGAAGGTAAAGGCCTAATCCAGTTTGAGGTGGTATTGCTAGGGTTTCGATGACCAGGGAGCGAATACGCTAAGCCTGGCTCTCGATCTGATGTTTTTTGTCTTAAACCGCCGCCGGGTCATCCCTTTATATACACAGGTTGACGCCCGGCGGTTCACAGAATCCCGGCCGGCTCATAAACGTGTCCGGCTCGGTTTCTATCCTTTCTTATATTACAGCACAAGTCATACATCGTATGACGATTTACATCTACGGGCCCTAATCCGCCTTTGGGCCTTGGGCCTTCTTGTTAAATCTCCTTCGTAAAGCGCCATACTCCTTGTCTTCATGGGCTTCAATATGAATAACTCAGTATGAGTATAACCCGGCCCCTCCTGGGCGGTTTATACTCAATAGTTATATCCCCAACATTAGGTCCCAGATTGATTTGAACTTGTTCATGTCAATCTTCAATACTTAGGAAAATTCCTTCTTCAACACCTTCACAAAAACCTTGTAACTCGCCGTGATGTCATCTTCCAAAACCATGATATTCCGTCGTGACGTCATCTTCCATTAACTTTACACAGAACCCAAACCTTTTAATGTATCTCCTTTAACTAATCTCCTAAAATCGAGGCTTCTGTATATATACAGATCCATTTTTCGACCTCCTCGATTCCCGCGCCTGCCACTTATCCATTCACCTTATAAATAGGGCCGGGGGTCATTTTCACTTCCCCCCCCCCCGTGCCTCTTCGCTTCATCTTCTTCCTTGCATCGACCTAGCGCTCAAGCTCAGCCGCCGCCGCCAAGTCTTCGTCCTCGACCTCAACTCCGGCCGCTGCATCACCCTGATCATACTAGAGAATTGCGGCGCCACTCCGCTGTACCATCAGCATCAGTAAGCCTTCTTTCCTTCTGTTATAGATCTACCATTAGGGTTTCAGTATTCATCGGTGTTCGTCACTGTGCAGTAGCTCTTTGACTCAAACCTTGATATTTATCCTGTACAGCGATAACCGTAGCCCTTCTTTCCATCCGCGCATCTTGTTTAAGTAGAAAATCCCATCTGGATCGTTCAACTGTTCAAGTACCAGAATTTTTAAACCTGAATATTTTTCCATTTTCTAACACGCGGTAGATCCAGATTTGCAATATGAATCTGTCAAAACTATTTTTCAGCACTTAACCATTTCCAACCCCAGATCTGTATGCTCAATATCTGCATAGGCGGTTTAGCTTTAGAAAATAATAATCCGCCAGGCACCACTAGCCCTCTCTTAAACCGCCAATTGCACATCATTGTAATTCTGACCACATGAACCTCCGGTTTACCAATTATATCCGCTTTAACACTCTGTCTCTTAACCTGCGACGATTTATGCTTGTCAATCATGAACCTTAAACCGGCAAAACCTTCTTTCAGGTTGTCAGATAAATGGCCAAAACATTTTATGCTTGCAACTGGGTCCCCTCCCGGGTTACGGAAGAACAACTGAACGGGTGCGTCGCAACCGGCGCTTTATCGAAAAAGGAAGTTATCCACTGGAGAGTCCTCGGTCTAGAAAATCCTCCTGAGCCCAAGGATGGAGAAGTGATTGTGTTGGTTGACCATCTGGGTCGAGGGTTTAGCCCTCCCGGGTCAAATTTTTTCCGTGATGTGCTTGATAGCTTCCAACTCCGCCCTCAAGATATTGGACCTAACTCCGTGTCCAATATTTGCAATTTTCAAGTGTTTTGTGAGGCTTATCTGCAAGAAGAACCTACTGTTGAACTGTTCAGAGATTTCTTCTATCTAAACCGCCGTACTGAATTTACGGATGGGCCCAATACTGAACTTGGTGGGGTCTCAATTCAGAAAAGGAAAGATGTCAGCTTCCCTCATGCCAAGCATCATAGTCACCCCAAAGACTGGAATCAGACTTGGTTCTCTGCTGAGATACGTCTCCAGCTAACGAGAATCCTCTGCCGGGTTATCGTGCTCACTGGCTTACCAATACACATCCATTTCCCCCAACGACTTAGTGCCAAGGAACGAGCCAAGTATGCACCACAGCTTTCAAAGCTCCGAGCCTTTGTTGCGAACGGTTTGACAGGCATTGACTTTGTTCGTTGCTGGATATCTTGGAGCATTCTGCCTTTAAGCTGTCGCCCCGGTTTAATGTGCGAGTACACAGGGGACTTGAAAGATCCTCAACGGCACATCGACATTCAGCTAACTGAGGCTGAAATTACTGAAGCTGTCAAGAAGATACTGGATGAACCGGTGGTTGTTTGCAGCAAAACAGGGCTTAGTCCCTTCTACATTTCCAATAAACCGCCAGCTGTAAGAATTACATAACTCTTGTTTTAATCCGATCCTTTTTAATATTCCCTTATAACTTTTGTCAAACTTTGACAGGGTGATGATCTGTTCTGGAAGAAGAAGCCGCAAGATAAACCAGCCAAGACGCCTCGCCCCAAGACTAAGGTTACCAAAAAACCTGCCAAGAAGAAAACCGCCGAGTCCACCGATTTGAACATCGATGATGATCTTGATAACCCGGAATCAGAGGTAGAACTTGATTCTCTTGGCTCCTTTTTCATACACCTCATTGACAATGACTATTATCAGGATGATGCTGAAGCTAGCCAACACAGAAAACCCGTCAAGCAAACCGGAAAGTAAGATTTTCTCACCCCCTAGCTCACTTTGATCCAAACTTTCTTTTGAAGAAGCAGCAACACGAAGCTCGCCGCACAACCCGGCATAGTGGCCAGGTGGTTACTTCATCCGGTTTACCGAACACGCCGGTTCATAAACGCCGCCCAAAGGTTTCACCTATTCCTGACACATCTTATCCCAAGGCAGGTTATTTCCGACAACCTCTTAATCCGTCTGATTCAAACTATCAGGGAACATCTCATTCATCTTTTGGCGAGTCAATAGGGACACAACTTCCACCTCTAAAAACTGTTCCTAGGTGAGCATATTAAACTAACCCTTTATACCTTGCGCTTGCTTAGCATACTAACCTTTATGCTCATTCCTTTCAGAGCCAAGGCCAGACTCAGCAAAAAGGCCAAATTGAATAAACCGGCTGATGACAATACGGCCACTGAACCGGAGAAAACTCGAGAACCAGTGGAAACAAATGCTGACGCTATTCTTGATTATCCGCCACCGCAATATCACGACTTCTTTGTTGAACAAATGGAAGTTGATCCAACGGGCCATGTTGATAAACCGACAAGCCCAGTCAAAGCTGCTGATAAACCACCAAGCCTAGTCAGAATTACTGATGAAAAAACAGATGATGTTGTAGTCAGTGGCTTTGGCTACACCACCCCTGGCAATCCTATCGCTTTATCAAAACACAGTGCCAAGGAAGAATTTGCCGCTATGGACAAGGGTAAATGGAAAACGGATTTGTCAAGCTATGCCCACCTCAACGCCCAAGATATTCATTCTGGGTTTTTAAACCGCCTGTACACAAGCCGCGACTATGAAGCCGGTTTAGTGAACATGATGAAGGAGCGATATGAGGTAAATACTGTTAACTCTGCATAATTATTCTTCCTTTATATCCAATTTATAATATCAACTCCAGTAGCCCCCAAGGGCCGGTTTATCATATCCATATAAACCGGGACTGTGTAATACTTCAACTTTGCCTGCATAGCCCCCAAGGGCCGGTTTATCTTTTCAAGATGAACCGGGACTTTATACTATAAGGCGCAAACTCTTGTAAACCAATTGACCACAAAGCTGATTGATAGAAGAAAATCCCTAGTGTTAACTTAAGCAAATATGCATTAGCCCCCAAGTGCCAAGAATAATACTTGTATTGAGCTTGGGACTTATAAAAGCTTTTTGATAAGAAGCAAATAGGCATTGGCCCCCAAGTGCCAAGTGCAGAACTTGATATGTGCTTGGTACTTCAAATATATACTGCCAACTCATAAATTCAACATTGCTTGCAGGCTGATCTTAGCAAGAAAGAATCCCAAATCGCCGACCTTCAAGAAAATATTAAGTCCCAGCAATCAGAGACTTCCAAAGCTAAAGAAGAGCTGACCAGTGCTTTAACAGCCATGGAGAAACTGAAGGAAAGCTTCAAGAAGGAACGGGCAGACTGGGACACAGAGAAAGCAACACTGCAAAAGAGGGCTGAGGATGTAGAAGCAGCCCTTAATCCGGTGGTAGAAGAGCTGACTGGCTTGAAGCGGCAAATGAATGCCATGACCACTGGTGTGTTTGGTAAATATCCTTTTCATAAGCTTTTAACATGTATTATCCCACAAACTGTTGGTTTATCGATGTGTGTAATGATGCAGGATCTCGCATTACCCATCTAGGCTCCGATATGCAGAAGAAATTGAAGGCTGCCTATACTCTTATAGAGCAATTATATACCGGCGTAGAACGGATCATCTGTACCACCTCTCATAACAAGCCGCCCCCAACTTTAATCAAGGGGACGTTGGAAAGGCTGTCAATGTTACCTGCCCGGTTTGAAGAATTGAAGAAATCGGCTGCCAGGGCAGGTGCTCTTACTGCATTAACTCGGGCCAAAGCGTGGATACCCGATCTTGATCCGGCCAATATTGGAAACGGCTATCCAAGCATAAAGGAGGACGGTTCAGACTTCGATAATGACGACCTCAGAGCCATAACAAGGGAAATGCATCCACTGGCTAGCAAACTGGCTGAAGAAACTGTTCTTTCACACTATCAGTCGATTTATGATGCCAACAACAAATGGGTTAATGCGCCAACTTATGATGCGCAAAATCTTATCCCGCCAATCCGTAAGCACACCTATGCTCCTGATGTTCAACCCTCCACACTTATAAGTGATGAAGCTGTATTCGAAGCCCTAACTGGGATCGATTGGGCAACCATTAACTTCCATCCACTGGTGGAGAGGAGGAGGATGAACCGGCACAGGATGATCCACAACCTTCGAGTCAGCCTGGCGAAGACTCATAAACCGGTGGCCGGTTTAGCTCTGCATTCTGCAACACTTGTTGAAAATAATTATCCTTTTGGGCATCAAAGCGCCTTGTAATAGGCTAGTTTAAACACTTGGTCTGCTATGCCATCGTGCATATTCACTTTGCATGATACTGTTAATCCGCCATGTTAAGATATGATATGTCTGCTTATGATACTTAGCAATATGGAATCTGCTCCTCTTATTTGTGACTTATAGTCAAAGGCTAGGCTGGGTTACTAAACACTGGATGGATTATACTCATAAAGCATTATGAACAAGAAAGATTTAAATAGTCATATTTGTGGTGTTGCACCGATCAAGTGGGTTTAAGCTTTGGTTCGAATACGACCAAAGCCCCCAAGTGATTTCCCTGGTGGCCTTATGCCAATCAAGAGGTGTAGCTATGGTTTGAATATGACCAAGCCCCCAAGTGATTTCCCTGGTGGCCTTATGCCAATCAATAGGTGTAGTTATGGTTCGAATACGACCAATCCCCCAAGTGATTTGCTGGTGGCCTTATGCCAATCAAGAGGTGTAGCTATGGTTCGAATATGACCAAGCCCCCAAGTGATTTCCCTGGTGGCCTTATGCCAATCAAGAGGTGTAGCTATGGTTCGAATACGACCAAGCCGCCAAGTGATATTGTGGGCTATGCCCAAGGGGTACCTATGTTTGAGCTGTGTTTAACAGACTCTCTTTGGCCCGTTTTAACCTGGGTAGTAAGCCCCCAGGTTTTTTTTTAATTGGCTTATCAGCCGGTTCAAAGGGTAATCATAACTTCATGCATAAGCCGGAAGCCCCCATGTAACCAAAAAACCTTTTGAGAAAGAATGGCAGAGGCCCCGCTTTAGCAGGGATGCCGGTTTATTATATTGATCATAATATATACATTGTTGAAAAATATGTACATAAGGAGAGCCTGTTGCTCAGGTGTAGTAAGGCTGAAGATGAGCAATATTCCACGGCCGATGGGTGTCCTCCTCTGATTTAGGTGAGTCTTTGTGCTCTCGAACATCGAGAAGGTAGTATGACCCGTTGTTCAGATTCTTGCTGACCACAAAGGGTCCCTCCCAAGGTGGGGATAACTTGTGCATATCAGCCTAATCCTGGATAAGCTGGAGCACCAGATCGCCTTCTTGAAAAGTTCTGGTTTTAACTCGGCGGCTGTGGTAACGATGCAGATCTTGCTGGTAAATCGCCGACCGAGCTGCCGCTTCCCGCTTCTCATCTAACAGGTCCAGCGCTTCTTGACGTGCTTTTTCATTGTCCGCTTCAACATAAGCTGCCACGTGAGGCGAGTCGTGCCAGATGTCACTAGGGAGAACTGCCTCTGCTCCGTAAACCATGAAGAAAGGCGTGTAACCGGTAGATCTGTTGGGGGTGGTATTAATGCTCCATAACACGGAAGGCAACTCCTCCACCCAACAACCCGGCTGATACGTCCATTTTGCATCATGTTTTTATATTGATATTTATTGCATTATGGGCTGTTATTACACATTATGTCACAATACTTATGCCTATTCTCTCTTATTTTACAAGGTTTACATAAAGAGGGAGAATGCCGGCAGCTGGAATTCTGGGCTGGAAAAGGAGCAAATATTAGAGGCCTATTCTGCACAACTCCAAAATTCCTGAAACTCCACGGAAGTTATTTTTGGAAATAATAAAAAATACTGAGTGAAGAAAATACCAGAGGGGACCCACACCCTGGGAACGAGGGTGGGGGCGCGCCCTACCCCCCTGGGCGCGCCCCCTGCCTTGTGGGCCCCCTGGTGGCCCTCCGGTGCCCATCTTCTGCTATATGAAGTCTTTCGTCCGAAGAAAAATCATAAGCAAGCTTTCGGGACTGGACTCCGCCGCCACGAGGCGAAACCTTGGCAGAACCAATCTAGGGCTCTGGCGGAGCTGTTTTGCCGGGGACACTTCCCTCCGGGAGGGGGAAATCATCGCCATCGTCATCACCAGCGCTCCTCTCATCGGGAAGGGGCCAATCTCCATCAACATCTTCACCAGCACCATCTCCTCTCAAACCGTAGTTCATCTCTTGTATCCAATTCTTGTCTCTAAGTCTGAGATTGGTACCTGTAGGTTGCTAGTAGTGTTGATTACTCCTTGTAGTTGATGCTAGTTGGTTTATTTGGTGGAAGATGATATGTTTAGATCCTTTATGCATATTAATACCCCTCTGATTATGAAGATGAATATGCTTTGTGAGTAGTTACGTTTGTTCCTGAGGACATGGGAGAAGTCTTGCTATTAGTAGTCATGTGAATTTGGTATTCGTTCAATATTTTGATGAGATGTATGTTGTCTCTCCTCTAGTGGTGTTATGTGAACGTCGACTACATGACACTTCACCATTATTTGGGCCTATAGGAAGGCATTGGGAAGTAATAAGTAGATGATGGGTTGCTAGAGTGACAGAAGCTTAAACCCTAGTTTATGCGTTGCTTCGTAAAGGGTTGATTTGGATCCATATGTTTCATGCTATGGTTAGGTTTACCTTAATACTTCTTTTGTAGTTGAGGATGCTTGCAATAGGAGTTAATCATAAGTGGGATGCTTGTCCAAGTAAGGACAGCACCCAAGCACCGGTCCACCCACATATCAAATTATCAAAGTACCGAACGCGAATCATATGAACGTGATGAAAACTAGCTTGACGATAATTCCCATGTGTCCTCGGGAGCGCTTTTATCTATATAAGAGTTTTTCCAGGCTTGTCCTTTGCTACAAAAAGGATTTGGCCACCTTGCTGCACTTTATTTACTTTTGTTACTTGTTTCTCGTTACAAATTATCTTATCACAAAACTATCTGTTACCAATAATTTCAGTGCTTGCAGAGAATACCTTGCTGAAAACCGCTTATCATTTCCTTCTGCTCCTCGTTGGGTTCGACACTCTTACTTATTGAAAGGACTATGATAGATCCCCTATACTTGTGCGTCATCAAGACTCTTTTCTGGCGCCGTTGTCGGGGAGTGAAGCGCCTTTGGTAGGTGGAATTTGGTAAGGAAATTTTTTTATAGTGTGCTGAAATTTATTGTCACTTGTTACTATGGAAAGTAATCCTTTGAGGGGCTTGTTCGGGGTATGTTCACCCCGACCAGTAGAGCAAAGAGTTGCTCCTCAACCTACTGAACCTAATGAAAATGAAAATGTCTACTTTGAAATTCCTTCGGGTATGATAGAAAAAATGCTAGCTAATCCTTTTGCAGGAGATGGAACATTACATCCTGATGAGCACCTAATCTATGTGGATGAAGTTTCTGGATTATTTAAGCTAGCAGGTATGCCTGATGATGTTATCAAGAAGAAGGTATTCCCTTTATCTTTGAAGGGAGATGCATTGACATGGTATAGGCTATGTGATGATATGGGATCATGGGACTACAAACGATTGAAATTGGAATTTCATCAGAAGTTTTATCCTATGCATCTGTTCATCGTGATCGTAATTACATATATAATTTTTGGCCTCGCGAAGGAGAAAGCATCGCTCAAGCTTGGGCGAGGCTTAAGTCAATGTTATATTCATGCCCCAATCATGAGCTCTCAAGAGAAATGATTATTCAAAAATTTTATGCTCGGCTTTCTGACAACAATCGCACCATGCTCGATACTTCTTGTACTGGTTCCTTTATGATGAAGACTATTGAATTCAAATGGAATTTATTGGAAAGAATTAAACGCAACTCTGAAGATTGGGATCTGGACGAAGGTAAAGAGTCAGGTATAACACCTAAGTTTGATTGTGTTAAATCTTTTATGGATACCGATGTTTTACGTAAATTTAGCACTAAATATGGACTTGACTCTGAGATAGTAGCTTATTTCTGTGAATCTTTTGCTGCTCATGTTGATCTCCCTAAGGAGAAGTGGATTAAATATAATCCTCCCATATAAGTAAAAGTAGTTGCACCTATTAAAGTTGAAGAAAAGACTATCACTTATAATGATCCTATTGTTACTACTGCTTATGTTGAGAAACCACCCTTCCCTGTTAGGATAAAAGATCATGCTAAAGCTTCAACTGTGGTTCGTAAAAGCAATATTAGAACCTATACACCTCCTGAGCAAGTTAAAGTTGAACCTAATATTGCTATTGTTAAAGATCTCTTGGCTGATAATATTGATGGGCATGTTATTTATTTCTGTGATGAGACTGCTAGAATTGCTAAACCTAGTACTAAAGATAAACATAGACCTGTGGTAGGCATGCCTGTTATTTTTGTTAAAATAGGAGATCATTGTTATCATGGCTTATGTGACATGGGTGCTAGTGCTAGTGCAATAACTATTGACTTATACAAAGAAATTATGCATGATATTGCACCTACTGAGTTAGAAGAAATTGCTGTCACCATTAAGCTTGCCAATAGAGATACTATTTCACCAATTGGAATTGTTAGAGATGTTGAAGTCTTGTGTGGGAAAACTAAATATCCTGCTGACTTTCTTGTTCTTGATTCCCCACAAGATAGCTTTTGTCCCATTATATTTGGTAGACCCTTCTTAAACACTGTTAATGCTAAGATAGACTGCGAAAAGGATGTTGTTACTATTGGTGTAGGTGATCTGTCTTATGAGTTTAACTTTTCTAAATTTTGTAGACAACACCATGAAGAGGAATTGCCTAGTAAGGATGAAATTATTGGTCTTGCTTCTATTGTTGTGCCTCATAATGATCCTTTAGAACAATATTTGCTAGACCATGAAAATGATATATTTATGAATGAAAGAAGGGAAATAGATGAAGTATTCTTTAAACAGGGACCTATTCTGAAACACAACTTACCTGTTGAAATCCTAGGGGATCCTCCTCCACCCAAGGGTGATCCCGTATTTGAGCTTAAACTGTTGCCTGATACTCTTAAATATGCTTATCTTGATGAAAAGAAGATATATCCTGTTATTATTAGTGCTAACCTTTCACAGAAGGAGGAAGAAAAAATATTGAAAACTCTGAAGAAGCACCATGCTGCTATTGGATATACTCTTGATGATCTTAAGGGCATTAGTCCCATTCTATGCCAACACAAAATAAATTTGGAGAAAAGATGCCAAACCAGTTATTGATCATCAACGATGGCTGAATCCTAAGATGAAAGAAGTGGTAAGAAAGGAAATACTAAAGCTCCTTGAGGCAGGTATAATCTATCCCATCGCTGATAGTCAGTGGGTAAGTCATGTCCATTGTGTCCCTAAGAAGGGAGGTATTACTGTCGTTCCTAATGATAAAGATGAATTGATTCCGCAAAGAATTATTACAGGTTATAGGATGGTAATTGATTTCCGCAAATTAAATAAAGCTACTAAAAAAGACCATTACCCCTTGCCATTCATTGATCAAATGCTAGAAAGATTATCCAAACATACACATTTTTGCTTTCTAGATGGTTATTCTGGTTTCTCTCAAATCCCTGTGTCAGCTGATGATCAAGCTAAGACCACTTTTACTTGCCCTTTCGGTACTTTTGCTTATAGATGTATGCCTTTTGGTTTATGTAATGCACCTGCTACCGTTCAAACATGCATGATGGCTATATTCTCTGATTTTTGTGAAAAGATATGTGAGGTTTTCATGGACGATTTCTCCGTTTATGGATCCTCTTTTGATGATTGCTTGAGCAACCTTGATCGAGTTTTGCAGAGATGTGAAGAAACTAACCTTGTCTTGAATTTGGGAGAAGTGCCACTTTATGGTTAATGAAGGTATTGTCTTGGGGCATAAAATTTCTGAAAGAGGTATTGAAGTTGATAAAGCTAAAGTTGATGCTATTGAAAAGATGCCATGTCCCAAGGACATCAAAGGTATAAGAAGTTTTCTTGGTCATGCCGGTTTTTATAGGAGGTTCATTAAGGACTTCTCAAAAATTTCTCGGCCTCTGACTAATCTATTACAAAAAGATATACCATTTGTCTTTGATGATGATTGTGTAGAAGCACTTGAAATACTTAAGAAAGCATTGATTTCTGCACCTATTGTTCAGTCGCCTGATTGGAATTTACCCTTTGAAATTATGTTTGATGCTAGTGGTTATGCTGTAGGTGCTGTTCTAGGGCAAAGAGTTGATAAGAAATTAAATGTCATTCAATATGCTAGTAAAACTCTAGACAATGCCCAGAGAAATTATGCCACTACTGAAAAAGAATTCTTAGCAGTTGTATTTGCTTGTGATAAGTTCAGACCTTATATTGTTGATTCTAAAGTAACTATTCACACGGATCATGCTGCTATTAAATATCTTATGGAAAAGAAAGATGCTAAACCTAGACTTACTAGATGGGTTCTCTTGCTACAAGAATTTGATTTGCATATTATTGATAGAAAGGGAGCTGAGAACCCCGTTGCAGACAACTTGTCTAGGTTAGAAAATGTTCTTGATGACCCACTACCTATTGATGATAGCTTTCCTGATGAACAAATAAATGTCATAAATGCTTCTCGTACTGCTCCATGGTATGCTGATTATGCTAATTACATTGTTGCTAAATTTATACCACCTAGTTTCACATACCAGCAAAAGAAAAAGTTTTTCTATGATTTAAGACATTACTTTTGGGATGACCCACATCTTTATAAAGGAGTAGATGGTGTTATTAGGCGTTGTGTACCTGAGCATGAACAGGAACAGATCCTACGCTGTCACTCCGGGGCTTATGGAGGACACCACGCTAGAGATAGAACGGCACATAAGGTATTGCAATCCGGTTTTTATTGGCCTACTCTCTTCAAGGATGCTCGTAAGTTTGTCTTATCTTGTGATGAATGTCAAAGAATTGGTAATATTAGTAGACGTCAGGAAATGCCTATGAATTATTCACTTGTTATTGAACCATTTGATGTTTGCGGCTTTGATTATATGGGACCGTTTCCCCTCTAATGGGTATACACATGTTTTAGTTGCTGTTGATTACGTTACTAAATGGGTAGAAGCTATTCAAAAAACTAGTAGTGCTGATCACAACACCTCTATTAAGATGCTTAAAGAAGTTATTTTTCTAAGGTTTGGAGTCCCTAGATATTTAATGACTGATGGTGGTTCACATTTTATTCATGGTGCCTTTCGTAAAATGCTTGCTAAGTATGATGTTAATCATAGAATTGCATCTCCATATCACCCGTAGTCTAGTGGTCAAGTAGAACTTAGTAATAGAGAGCTCAAATTAATTTTGCAAAAGACTGTCAATAGATCTAGAAGAATTGGTCCAAGAAACTTGATGATGCATTATGGGCCTATAGAACTACATATAAAAATCCTATGGGTATGTCTCCGTATAAAATGGTTTATGGAAAAGCATGTCACTTACCTCTCGAACTGGAACATAAGGCATATTGGGCCATTAAAGAGCTCAACTATGATTTCAAACATGCCGGGGAGAAGAGGTTATTTGACATTAGCTCACTTGATGAATGGAGAACCCAAGCCTATGAGAATGCCAAACTGTTTAAAGAAAAAGTTAAAAGATGGCATGACAAAAGAATAGAAAAGCGTGAGTTTAATGTAGGTGATTATGTATTATTATACAACTCTCGTTTAAGATTTTTTGCAGGAAAGCTTCTCTCTAAATGGGAAGGTCCTTACGTTATCGAGGAGGTCTATCGTTCCGGTGCCATAAAAATCAACAACTTTGAAGGCACAAATCCGAAGGTGGTGAACGGTCAAAGAATCAAACATTATATCTCAGGTAATCCTATAAATGTTGAAACCAATGTTATTGAAACCGTAACCCCGGAGGAACACATAAGGGACACTTTCCAGAACGTTTCAGACTCTGAAAAGGAATAGGTATGTGGTACCGTAAGCAAACCGACTCCAAAACAGTTCTAATGGCAACTTTTTTCCGTTTTGGAATATTTAGAAAAAATAGAAAAATAAGAAGCAGTCCGGGAAGGACACGAGGCCTCCACGAGGGTGGAGGGCACGCCCTGTCCCCTGGGCGCGCCCCCTGCCTCGTGGGCACCTCATGCACTCTCCGAACTCCGTTTTCTTGCACGATACGTATTTTGGTCGGTAAAAATTCATTATATAATCTCCCGGAGGTTTTGACTCCTGTATCACGCAAATATCCTCTGTTCTTGTTTCGAGCTGTTTTCTGTCAGGGTTGTCAAGGCCAGGCATCATGTCGTCCCCCTCCTCCAACAATGGTGACAACGATGCTTGGCTAATGAAGATAGAGCTGAAGAGGGAAGAACCCATGGAGATCAACAAGGATGAAGGGATCAAGAAGGCCACGGAAGACCAAGTTCCGGCAGCAGAAGACATCCTTCAACTTGATCACAATCTTCTTACCCCAACTGAGATCGAATCTTTCAAGATGATTGAGTTAGCTCGTATACAAAACAAGTATCTCACACGTGAAAATATTTTGTTTAAGGAGCATATCGTTGCACTCAAGGGCATTATCCGCAAGTTGGAGGATCTCTTACGCTCGATGTGCGACTACCCATCATCACCACCATCTTCTTCACCAGCAAGGGAGACATAATCACATGGGTATGGGTACTCCCATTGGCAACTGCCAAGCTTGGGGGAGGTGCCCCGGTATTGTATCATCATCACACTCCTATCTTTACCATCTTTCTTAGTTCGATCCTTTTAGTAATATCTTGATCTAGTAGAATAAAGTTTTTGGTATGATTTAGTTTTGAGTTTTACTTGATATCCCTTTATGTAATCGAGTCCATGAGCTATATATAATAAAGATTAGTGTTGAGTCAAGGGCTTGATTATTTTGCCATGATCTTGAGGGAATAAAAGAAAAAAGAAAGAATAAAAAGAAACAAAGAGATCATATTGATCTTTTGGAGAGTGATAACTTCACATATAAAGAGTATGATGATTAAAAGTTGTTGAGAGTTGACAAACATAGTTTTGGTCATCGTTGCAATTAATAGGAAGTAATAAAGAAAGAGAGGTTTCACATATAAATATACTATCTTGGACATCTTTTATGATTGTGAGCACTCATTAAAGTACGACATGCTAAAGAGTTGATGTTGGACAAGGAAGACAGCGTAATGGGTTATGTTTTCTTATGTCTGAGATAAAGTATATTGTCATGGATCATCCAACATGTTGATCTTGCCTTTTCCCCTCATGCTAGCCAAATTCTTTGCACCAAGTAGAGATACTACTTGTGCTTCCAAATATCCTTAAACCCAGTTTTGCCATGAGAGTCCACCATATCTACCCATGGATTGAGTAAGATCCTTCAAGTAAGTTGTCATCGGTGCAAGCAATAAAAAATTGCTCTCTAAATATGTATGATTGATTAGTGTGGAGGAAATAAGCTTTATACGATCTTGTGATGTGGAAGAAATAAAAGCGACGGACTGCATAATAAAGGTCCATATCACAAGTGGCAATATAAAGTGGCGTTCTTTCGCATCAAGATTTTGTGCATCCAACCCTCAAAGTGCATGGCAACCTCTGCTTCCCTCTGTGAAGGGCCTATCTTTTACTTTTATCTTCTACCTTATGCAAGAGTCATGGTGATCTTCACCTTTCCTTTTTACATTTTATCCTTTTGCAAGCACAGTGTGGTTGAAAGATCCTGATATATATATCCAATTGGATGTAAGTTAGCATTAGCTATTATTGTTGACATTACCCTTGAGGAAAGTTGGGAGGCGAAACTATAAGCCCCTATCTTTCTCTGTGTACGATTAAAACTCCGTAACCACAAGTATTGCGTGAGTGTTAGCAATTGTGAAAGACTAAATGATAGTTGAGTATGTGGACTTGCTGACAAGCTCTTACATAGACTCTTTCTGATGTTATGATAAATTACAATTGCCTCAATGACTGAGATTATCGTTTGTTAGTTCTCAATAAAGTTTCTGATTCATACTTGACATTGTGAGTTGATAATTACTTGAGCATAAGAAATCATATGACAATATCCATATATGTTGTTGTTATGAGAATGATCATGATGCCCTCATGTCCGTATTTTATTTTATCGACACCTCTACCTCTAAACATGTGGACATATTTATCGTTGTCGGCTTCCGCTTGAGGACAAGCGAGGTCTAAGCTTGGGGGAGTTGATACGTCCATTTTGCATCATGCTTTTATATTGATATTTATTGCATTATGGGCTGTTATTAAACATTATGTCACAATACTTATGCCTATTCTCTCTTATTTTACAAGGTTTACATAAAAAGGGAGAATGTCGGCAGCTGGAATTCTGGGCTGGAAAAGGAGCAAATATTAGAGACCTATTCTGCACAACTCCAAAAGTCCTCAAACTCCACGGAAGTTTTTTGGAAATAATAAAAAATACTGAGCGAAGAAAATACCACTGGGGACCCACACCCTGGGCACGAGGGTGGGGGCGCGCCCTACCCCCCTGGGCGCGCCCCCTGCCTCGTGGGCCCCCTGGTGGCCCTCCGGTGCCCATCTTCTGCTATATGAAGTCTTTCATTCGAAGAAAAATCATAAGCAAGCTTTCGGGACGAGACTCCGCCGCCATGAGGCGGAACCTTGGCGGAACCAATCTAGGGCTCTGACAGAGCTGTTCTGCCGGGGACACTTCCCTCCGGGAGGGGGAAATCATCGCCATCGTCATAACCAGCGCTCCTCTCATCGGGAGGGGGCCAATCTCCATCAACATCTTCACCAGCACCATCTCCTCTCAAACCCTAGTTCATCTCTTGTATCCAATTCTTGTCTCTAAGTCTGAGATTGGTACCTGTAGGTTGCTAGTAGTGTTGATTACTCCTTGTAGTTGATGCTAGTTGGTTTATTTGGGGGAAGATCATATGTTCAGATCCTTTATGCATATTAATACTCCTCTGATTATGAACATGAATATGCTTTGTGAGTGGTTACGTTTGTTCCTGAGGACATGGGAGAAGTCTTGCTATTAGTAGTCATGTGAATTTGGTATTCGTTCGATATTTTGATGAGATGTATGTTGTCTCTCCTCTAGTGGTGTTATGTGAACGTCGACTACATGACACTTCACCATTATTTGGGCCTAGAGGAAGGCACTGGGAAGTAATAAGTAGATGATGGGTTGCTAGAGTGACAGAAGCTTAAACCCTAGTTTATGCGTTGCTTCGTAAGGGGCTGATTTGGATCCATATGTTTCATGCTATGGTTAGGTTTACCTTAATACTTCTTTTGTAGTTGCGGATGCTTGCAATAGGAGTTAATCATAAGTGGGATTCTTGTCCAAGTAAGGACAACACCCAAGCACCGGTCCACCCACATATCAAATTATCAAAGTACCGAACACGAATCATATGAACGTGATGAAAACTAGCTTGACGATAATTCCCATGTGTCCTCAGGAGCGCTTTTCTCTATATAAGAGTTTGTCCAGGCTTGTCCTTCACTACAAAAAGGATTGGGCCACCTTGCTGCACTTTATTTACTTTTGTTACTTGTTGCTCGTTACAAATTATCTTATCACAAAACTATCTGTTACCAATAATTTCAGTGCTTGCAGAGAATACCTTGCTGAAAACCGCTTATCATTTCCTTCTGCTCCTCATTGGGTTCGACACTCTTACTTATCGAAAGGACTACGATAGATCCCATATACTTGTGGGTCATCACCGGCGTCCTCTGCAAAGGAACCATAAGCCGGGGCCTGATGCCTCTCAAGATCTCTTGATTGGCTCTCTAAGCTTGACCATTGATTGGGAGTGAGCAACTGACGACACATCAAGCCGGATATGCTCTCGTTGACAAAATTCTTTCATAGCACCTTTGGATAGATTAGTGCCATTGTCTGTTATGATGTTGTGTGGAAAGCCAAACCAGAAAATCACCTTCTTCATGAATTGAACCGCCGTTGCTGCATCACATTACTGACTGGCTCTGCCTCCACCCACTTAGTGAACTTATCAACAGCCACCAAAAGGTGGGTCTTCTTATCCTTGGACCTCTTAAAGGTTCCAACCATATCCAGCCCCCAAGTTGCAAACGACCAAGTGATCGGAATCATCCTCAATTCCTGAGCCGGCACATGAGCTCGACGTGAAAACTTCTGACAACCGTCACACTTCTTGACCAGGTCCTCAGCATCAGCATGAGCCATCAGCCAATAGAAACCGTGACGAAAAGCTTTGGCTACCAGGAATTTGAACCAGCATGGTGACCACAGTCTCCTTCGTGGATCTCCCGTAAAATCTCACAGCCTTCTTCAGGAGACACGCAACGCTGAAGCACCCCGGTGACACTGCAATGATGCAATTCTCCGTTGACAATGGTCATTGACTTGGACCGCCGGATTATCTACCTGGCCAAAGTTTCATCCTCAGGTAACACGCCTTGTAGCGACCAGACCTCAAACAGTCTGATCTCTGTGCATAAGTGTCATCCCTGGATCGGTAATGCTGACACACACAGTACTTGGAGGATTTATAACAGAGTAGCAATCACACACTTATTACATCGAATGTCTCAAAAGAGAACTTATTACAATAAATATGGCTTAAGTCCATCTAAAATGACAACAGCGGAAGGCTTGGAAGATAAAGTGAGTCCATCAACTCCAACGGCATCACTGAGTGAAAGACCACGACCTAAGGCTCCATACTCATCGTCTGAAAAGTCTGCAACATGATACGTTGCAGCCTGAAAACGGGTCAGCACATGGAATATGCTGGCAGTGTAACACAAAGGATAAAGAACAGAATAATGCTATCACTACATGCATATATGGCTGGTGGAGGCTGTAGGGTTAATATGTTTTTGCAAAAAGCCAATTTTCCCTACTACAACGGAATAAGTTTTATTTAACTACAAAGTTTGTTGAAAAAATATTGAGAAGGTAAACCCCCTCTCAATCCCAATTAAAAGTAATCATTAACAACCCAATCAAATTAATTAAGTAGTGATGAGATCAACATGATAATCCAAGAACCAGATACTCAAGATGTCCATAACCGGGGACACGGCTAACCATGATTAGTTTATACACTCTGCAGAGGTTTGCGCACTTTTCCCCACAAGACTCGATCTCCTCCGTTTGGTTTCTCGCACTACAAGATGTTTGAGAAACGGATGGCCGAGACATAGTCTTTCAGAAGCGTTAGCACCTTACGATGGGTAGACCATACCACCTACATCCCCTACATCTGCTAGTCTACCACTGTAAGAGTTCACACGACTTAATCAACTATGATAGAGCCCATAATAGCTTGTGGCTGCACACGGAAGTTTCTAGTATGAATAATCTCATGATCCCTTTGAGCATGGGTGGCAGTCCATAGGAGAATCACACGGTACCCCGGGATTTCCAAAAAAAAAATACAGGCAATCACTGGATTCCCCAGGTGCCTCAATCCACCCAGATGTGTATTTAAGTTGCCACCTTAAGTTGAACCATTAATTAACAATCTCACAACTGTCATGGATACACTCAAACCCAATCCACGTCTACGAGCATAGCATAGCAATATAAGCATAGCGTAGAAGTAACTCCCAAGGTTTGATAATAAACAGGTGAATAGGTACTACCTCATCTACTTCCCAAACCCACAATTTAATTCAGATCCTAACCATGCAATTGTTTGAGGATTGATCTAATGCAATAAAACTGGGTAGTAAGAGGTATGATCAAAGTGTTACTTGCCTTGCTGATGATCCGCGAAACCTAGAGACTCGTAGTAGCACGCTTCGCACTCCGGGTACTCTATCGCAAACAAACAAACAAACAAACAAGCATACAATAAGCAATCAAGCAAAAGCACGGGTAAAACTCAAATAAAAGATCTAACCAGAAAGTTCAACTTAAGAACTCCGGTTTGAAAAAAGAATCAAATCAAACGAAACAACAAAACTCAAACAGCGAAAGAAACAAGCTTCATTTACTAATTTGAACTAAAGTCAAATTTTACAGTAGCAAAATCTTGTTCAAGTTGGTTAAACAGAAAGAGGGTTTCGAGACAAAATAGGCGCTTGAATCGCCTGATTCCGATAAACAAGCGAAAAGTTATACTAGAACGAAAATTGGATCTGAAATCGCGATCGAAAATAATCGGGGAAAATCCGAGAAAAAGAAAAACTGACGAACAGGCTAACGAACGAGCGTTCGCTGTCTGCGGTTAAACGGTGAAAACCGTTCGTTAAAACGAACGAACGAACGAGCGTTCGCTATATAACTCAACCGAAAAAAAAACTAATCTAAAAAAATAAACCATGATTCTTAAAAAAACCGTACGGTTTTCCGAAGAAAACCGGCGGCGGCGCGGCTACCTCCAGCGGCTCCGGCGAAGGCGGTGGCGGCGAGCGGCTCCGGCGAGGCGGCGCGTCCGGCGCAGCGGCGGCGGGCGGCTAGGGTTAGGGTTTCGGGCGCGGGGCGGGCTGGCGGCGCTGGTGGGCTTCGGCGGCTCGGGGCGGGGCGGCTTATAAAGGCCCCCCGGGCGGAGTCCCGCTCGGGTACGGCCCAGAGTCAGTTTGACTTTTTTTTACATAATTCCGACGTGCAGAAAAAGAAAGAAAAGGAAATACTAAATGGACTCCAAAAATCCCAAAATAAATTTTTCCCCATCTTCTAAAAATAATTCGGACAAGGTGAACATTTATTTGGGCCTAAAATGCAATTTTGAAAAACGCATATTTTTCCTAATTCAAATAAAATAGCGATAAAACTCCGAATAAAAATCTTATTTGATTTTAATATTAAATCTCTGATATTTCTTTATTTTGAGGAAGTCATTTTATCCTCTCTCTTTTATTTTTTTATAAAAGAAATATTTCAGAGAAAAATAATTAAAATCAAACGATCCTCTTCTCAAAAATTCGAGAAAAACTCGAATATGAAAATAATTGAAATCCCCAACTCTCTCCGTGGGTCCTTGAGTTGCGTGGAATTTCTTGGATCAAAACAAAATGCAATAAAATATGGTATGCAATGATGATCTAATGTATAATATTCCAAATTGAAAATTTGGGATGTTACAAACCTACCCCCCTTAAGATGAATCTCGCCCTCGAGATTCGGTTGGCTAGAAAATAGGTGAGAGTGATCCTTCCGTAGGTCTTCCTCTCATTCCCAAGTGGCTTCATCCTCGGTATGGTGACTCCAGTGAACTTTGCAGAACTTGCTTACTTTGTTGCGTGTAACTCGGCTGGCAAACTCGAGTATCTTGACTGGTTTCTCCTCATATTTCAAATCACTATCCAACTGTATCGCTTCTAGCGGCACTGTATATCTTAGAAGAATATCAGCCATATCCGCGTGGCACTTCTTCAATTGAGAAACGTGGAAGACATCGTGAACTCCGGACAATCCTTTGGGTAATTCCAACTTGTAGGCAACTTCTCCCATACATTCCAAAACTCTGTATGGTCCCACAAAACGTGGTGCTAACTTTCCCTTAACTCCAAGGCGCTTCACTCCTCGAAGTGGTGATACTCAAAGATACACTCTGTCTCCGACTTCGTAGACTGTCTTCTTGCGTTTAGAATCCGCGTAACTCTTCTGCCTGGATTGGGCTACCTTGAGTCTATGACGAATTAGCTTAACCTTCTCTTCAGACTCTTTAATCAAATCTGGTCCAAACAACTGTCGGTCTCCAACTTCGTCCCACAACAACGGTGTTCTGCACCTCCTTCCGTACAGCGCTTCGAAAGGGGCCATCTTCAAACTAGCTTGATAACTGTTGTTATAAGAGAACTTTGCATAAGGCAAATTATCATCCCAACTAGATCCATAGTCTAGCACACAAGCTCTCAACATGTCCTCCGGAATCTGATATACTCTTTCAGTCTGTCCGTCTGTTTGCGGGTGAAAAGCTGTACTGAACTCTAGTCTGGTTCCCAAAGTTTCATGCAACTGATTCCAAAACTTTGAAGTAAACTGGGTTCCTCTATCTGATACAATGGTCCTCGGAACTCCATGCAGACATACGATCCTAGTCATGTATATCTTTGCCAACTTAGCACTGGTGTAAGTGGTCTTCACGGGGATGAAATGAGCTACTTTCGTCAAACGATCGACTACAACCCATATCGAGTCATAGCCTGAACGAGTCCTGGGTAATCCCGTGATAAAATCCATGCCTAGTTTATCCCACTTTGATTCGGGTATAGGCAATGGCTGTAGCAATCCTGCTGGCTTATGATGTTCTGCCTGTACTCTCTGACATACATCACAAACTGCTACATACTCCGCAATATCCTTCTTCATTCCGGTCCACCAGAAACTATCCTTCAAATCCAGATACATCTTGGTATTTCCTGGGTGAATCGAATATGGTGAATCATGGGCCTCTTGCAGAATCATCTTCCGGATCTCCTGATCATTGGGCACATATACGCGGTCCTCAAACCATAAGGTATCGTGCTCATCCTCACGAAATCCTTTAGCCTTTCCTTTACTCATCCTTTCCTTTATCTCGGCAATCTCCTTGTCCGTCTTCTGAGCTTCTCTGATCTTATCCATCAAGGTAGACTGAATTTCCAAGGCTGCTACATAACCTCTTGGAACTATCTCCAAACGCAGCTCGCAAAGGTCTTCTGCTAACTCCTTGGGTAACTCTCCGGTCATGAGGGTATTTACATGACTCTTGCGGCTCAATGCATCAGCTACTACATTAGCCTTTCCTGGGTGATAATGCAATCTCATATCATAATCCTTAATGAGCTCTAGCCATCTCCTCTGTCTGAGATTCAGCTCTTTCTGCGTGAAGATATACTTCAAACTCTTGTGATCCGTGTATACCTCACAATGGTTTCCGATGAGAAAATGTCTCCATGTTTTCAATGCATGCACTACGGCTGCTAACTCCAAATCATGTGTAGCATAATTTAACTCATGGGGTTTAAGCTGTCGTGAGGCATATGAAACAACTCTTCCCTCCTGCATAAGTACGGCTCCAAGTCCTCAACGTGAAGCATCGAAATACACTTCATAATCTTTGCATTGATCTGGTAGAATCAACACTGGTGATGTAACCAAGCGTCTTTTCAACTCCTGAAAACTGGCCTCACATTCCTTAGTCCAATTGAATTTGGTGTCCTTCAACAATTCCTTCATAGGCTTTGCAATCTTTGAGAAATTCTCAATGAACCTCCGGTAGTATCCTGCGAGTCCAAGGAAACTCCGGATCTCTCCAACTGTCGTGGGTGACTCCCAATTTGTCACAGTGACAACTTTGGTGGGGTCTACTGCTATTCCTTCCCCGGATATAACATGTCCAAGGAATCCGACTTCCTTCAGCCAAAACTCACACTTGCTGAACTTGGCGTATAGCTGATGTTCCCTGAGCTTCCCAAGTACCAAACGCAAATGCTCTTTATGTTCCTCTTCGTTCTTAGAGTAGACCAGAATATCATCAATGAACACCACGACGAACTTATCCAAAAACTCCATAAACACCTTGTTCATCATGTTCATAAAATAGGCAGGTGCGTTAGTCAGACCAAATGACATAACGGTGTACTCATACAGCCCGTACCTCGTTGTAAAAGTTGTCTTAGGTATATCCTGCTCTCGAATCTTCAGCTGGTGGTACCCTGATCGCAGATCGATCTTAGAAAACACTTTAGCTCCTTGCAACTGGTCAAATAAATCATTGATCATCGGCAGTGGGTACTTGTTCTTGATCATCACCTCATTCAATCCACGATAGTCAACAACCATCCTTAACGATCCATCCTTCTTCTCCACTAGAAGTACTGGTGATCCCCAAGGTGACGAACTTGGGCGAATATATCCCTTATCCAGTATCTCCTTAATCTGCTTCTTAATTTCCTCCAAATCCTTTGCGGGCATTCTGTACGGTCTCTTAGATATTGGCCCTGTGCCTGGCAAAAGTTCAATCAAAAACTCAATGTCTCTATCCAGTGGCATGCCTGGCAACTCTTCTGGAAATACATCTGGAAAATCCTTCACCACTGGTACTTCCTCCTGTACAACTCCTGATAAGGAATTGACTTGGGTTCTATTCGGCACATGCCGGGATACATACTTGATCCTTCTTCCTTCTGGGGTGGTAAGCAAAATCGACTTACTGGCGCAGTCAATGTTCCATCCATACTTCAATAACCAATCCATGCCTAATATCACATCCAGTCCTTGTGACTCCAATACTATTAGGTCCGAGGGAAACAGGTAGTTACCAATCCTTAATGGTAACTGATCACACCATAGGCTAGCCATATACTCTGCTCCTGGCGAGGTTACTAACATAGGTGACCTAAGGGATTGGGTTGGTAGTTTAAACTTATCCATGAATCCCCTTGATATGTATGAATGTGATGCACCAGTATCAAAAAGTACGACTGCAGTAAATGACTTAACCAAAAACTTACCTATTACTGCATCTGGCTGGGCTTCAACCTCCTCCATGTTAACATGGTTCACTTGTCCCCTGTTGAAAGGGTTGGGTTTCTTCCCAGAGCTTCCATTGCCATTTCCATTCTTAGCTTCAGGACATTCATTTGCATAATGTCCGGTCTTCTGGCACTTGTAGCAAGTAACGTGGCTTAGATCTTTCTTGGCGGGTGTTGCCGGGTTGGAACGGTTATGTCCGCTGCTTCCTCCATTACCATTACCATTCTTGGGGCCACCGTGATTGTGTGAACTTCCTCCATTATGAGTGTGGCCTCCATGGTTATGAACAAGTCCTCCCGGGTTCGGGGTGTAACGGGGTCTCTGCTGGGCTCCAGAATTATACTTCCCTTGTCCATACTTCCTCTTGCGGCTGTCAATCTATTGCTGCTTCCCTTCAAGCATGAGAGCTCTATCCACCAACTCCTGGTAGTTATTGAAATTTGCCACCATCAACTGCATGCTCAGCTCATCATTCAGTCCTTCCAGAAACTTCTCCTTCTTAGCCGCATCTGTAGCAACGTCATCTGGGGCATAACGTGCTAACTTACTAAACTCATCCACATATTAGCCAACAGTGCGCCCTCCTTGGCGTAAGTTGCGAAACTCACGCTTCTTCATGGCCATAGCTCTTGCTGAAACATGGGCAGTGCGAAAAGCCTGCTGGAACTGGTCCCATGTCACAGTGTCAATAGGGTAAGTGACTATGAAATTCTCCCACCAAGATGCTGCGGGTCCATCAAGCTGATGTGCGGCAAAATGCACTCTCTCCGCATCTGTGCATCCTGCAGTGGTCAACTCCCTATCAATCTTGCGAAGCCAATCATCTGCAACAATTGGCTCGGTGCTACTGAAGAACACCGGCGGATTCAGCCTAAGAAAATGGGCTAAGTGGTCAACTGGTGGGGGTGGTGGTGGGTTGTTGTTGTTGTTGTTGTTGTTCCCTTGGTTCTGATTCTGGACTAGTATCTGCATCAACGCATTCTGCTGCTGGATCAACTGAGTGAGCTCCGGTGGGAAAGCAAATCCATTGTCGCGTCTCGGAGGCATCTGCTGGGTTTAGAAAAGACGAGAAAACATAATAGAATGAGGTCTAGAGGGAAAACACTACCCATATGCACATGAGAAAAACACAAACATATCACTCAATCAATCAAACAAGGGCATACAATCGGTCTAGAACTATCATTACAAAAGTGTTTGGACTATACTATATACATGGTGGAATACTACTACTGATATGGCGGTCGATTAGAAAAATTGACCGGTCAAAGACTCCATGATATCTGCTCCAGCTTCATCAACATAGTCATCATCGCTATCGTCAGGGTCCGAGTCGGTGTCGTCGATGATGATATAGTTCTCCGGGCAAGTGGAATTGTCATCTTCTCCTCCTGGCGCAGGGTCTCCCATGAAAACTCCTAGTTTCTTTGTCAGGTCGCCATTCTTCTCTACTAGTGCGACGATTTCCTCCATATAACCCTCACGTGTAGCCTTGAGTTCTTCCTCCAGCTCCGTGATCCTTGTCATTGCCTTCTTCAAATCCGCCATGCCTGCGCACATCTGGTTCTCCTGGCGTCGAATGTGCTGGTTTAACTCTTGGATGAAAGAGGCAATCGATCTATCCTTCCAGGTACTAATCATCTCCCATTGCTCATCTCGGCGCCCACAAATCTGGTAGATTGTATCCTTGAGGTCATTGTGGTAAACTTCTCCAATGCGTCCCATGGTAATGTGAGCTGCCATACTCTTTCCTAGACTCCAGGTTGGTGCATCAAAAGAAACTCTATGGGCTCATTGACAGGCGTGAACGTCCTTCCTGGAACTTGAACTTGAATCATCCAGCGCTCCTCTTCTGGTAAAGTGGCGTTGTAGGTCCCGGTGAAGCTTGGTATTCCAATGTTCAGGTACTTAGTAACTTCCTTCAAGTGGCGTCCAAATGGGGTGTCTTCATCCGGTTGCATGAACTTAATACTTGCATCCTCCATCCTAAAGAGTAGAAAATGGAGTGGAGTTAGAAATGAGAAGAGAGTAGTGATCTAGGGCTTTAGCTTAGTGGTCGTGTCCTACAGTCAGCGTGTGCTCTGATACCATCTTTGTAGCGACCAGACCTCAAACATCCTGATCTCTGTGCATGAGTGTCATCCCTGGATCGGTAATGCTGACACACACAGTACTTGGAGGATTTATAACAGAGTAGCAATCACACACTTATTACATCGAATGTCTCAAAAGAGAACTTGTTACAATAAGTATGGCTTAAGGCCATCTAAAACGACAACAGCGGAAGGCTTGGAAGATAAAGTGAGTCCATCAACTCGAACGGCATCAGTGAGTGAAAGACCACGACCTAAGGCTCCTTACTCGTCGTCTGAAAAGTCTGCAACATGATACGTTGCAGCCCGAAAATGGGTCAGCACATGGAATATGCTGGCAATGTAACACAAAGGATAAAGAACAGAATAATGCTATCACTACATGCTTATATGGCTGGTGGAGGCTGTAGGGTTAATATGTTTTTGCGAAAAGCCAATTTTTCCCTACTACAACGGAATAAGTTTTATTTCACTACAAAGTTTGTTGAAAAAATATTGAGAAGGTAAACCCCCTCTCAATCCCAATTAAAAGTAATCATTAACAACCCAATCAAATTAATTAATTAGTGATGAGATCAACATGATAATCCAAGAACCAGATACTCAAGATGTCCATAACCGGGGACACGGCTAACCATGATTAGTTTATACACTCTGCAGAGGTTTGCGCACTTTTCCCCACAAGACTCGATCTCCTCCATTGGTTTCTCGCACTACAAGATGTTTGAGAAACGGATGACCGAGACATAGTCTTTCAGAAGCGTTAGCACCTTACGATGGGTAGACTGTACCACCTACATCCCCTACATCTGCTAGTCTACCACTGTAAGAGTTCACACGACATAACAACTATGCTAGAGCCCATAATAGCTTGTGGCTGCACACAGAAGTTTCTAGTATGAATAATCTCATGATCCCTTTGAGCCTGGGTGGCAGTCCATAGGAGAATCACACGGTACCCCGGGATTTCCAAAAAAATACAGGCAATCACTGGATTCCCCAAGTGCCTCAATCCACCCAGATGTGTATTTAAGTTGCCACCTTAAGTTGAACCATTAATTAACAATCTCAAAACTGTCATGGATCCACACAAACCCAATCCACGTCTACGAGCATAGCATAGCAATATAAGCATAGCGTAGAAGTAACTTCCAAGGTTTGATAATAAACAGGTGAATAGGTACTACCTCATCTACTTCCCAAACCCACAATTTAATTCAGATCCTAACCATGCAATTGTTTGAGGATTGATCTAATGCAATAAAACTGGGTAGTAAGAGGTATGAGCAAAGTGTTACTTGCCTTGTTGATGATCCGCGAAACCTAGAGACTCGTAGTAGCACGCTTCGCACTCCGGGTACTCTATCGCAAACAAACAAGCATACAATAAGCAATCAAGCAAAAGCACAGGTAAAACTCAAATAAAAGATCTAACCAGAAAGTTCAACTTAAGAACTCCGGTTTGCAAAAAGAATCAAATCAAACGAAACAACAAAACTCAGACGGCGAAAGAAACAAGCTTCGTTTACTAATTTCAACTAAAGTCAAATTTTATAGTAGCAAAATCTTATTCAAGTTGGTTAAACAGAAAGAGGGTTTTGAGATGAAACTCTAGGCGCTTGAATCGCCTGATTCCGATAAACGAGCGAAAATTTATACTAGAACGAAAATCGGATCAGAAATCGCGATAAAAAATAATCGCGGAAAATCCGAGAAAAATAAAAACTGACGAACAGGCTAACGAACGAGCGTTCGTTGTCTGCGGTTGAATGGTGAAAACCGTTCGTTAAAACGAAGGAACGAACGAGCGTTCACTATATAACTAAACCAAAAAAACCGATCTTAAAAAAATAAACCGCGGTTCTTAAAAAAAACGTACGGTTTTCCGAAGAAAACCGACGGCGGCGGCGCGGCTCCGGCGGCGG